>NW_015113604.1:284029-301771 GCF_001443285.1 Poecilia latipinna | reverse complement strand
TTGAATACTACTTTTTTTGTTTGACATGATTTTTTTTTTGATTGAATAATTGTGAAACAAATCTAACTCCATACAGTTTTCTACTGTCCTGAGTGGACAGTGGCCTGCACTTGGAATAATGATTTTTTGTATAATTTATTTTCCCCCATCAGAACAATCATCGTTGAAATATCTGAAATATTGGTTGTGGGTGAGAAGAAACCCTTCAGGTGACCCGACATATATTTGTAACTATTGAAAGAACCTGAAATAGCTTTGAAAATATTCTTTCAGTATCATATCATAAACTGCTTGCCATACATTGGAAACCGAGAGGTTCCGCTATGGCTGTTATCAGCGGTGAAATAATTGCCGATGGGTTATTTAGACGGATGGCTGGGATGTTGTGGATTGACTAAATTATTATTGATAAAATTGAATGATCATTTCCATGTTTTAATATTATATTAAGCCCTACATCTGAAAAGGGTAACTATATTAAAAAGAGAGTGGTTCTGAAGCCACTCCTTTGCTATATGCTTCGGGTCGTTGTTCTGCTGTTCTTGTCCTCACTCCAGTCTGACAAGAACACCCGGAATCAGGTTTTCGTACATTCTTGATGCTGCCACATCTTGATGCTGCCACCACCATGCTTCACTGTAGGGATGGCATTGGCCTGGTGATGAGTTGTCCCTGGTTTCCTCCAAACACAACTTCTAGAACCAAGGAAATCAATCATTGTTTCTCGTATAGTCCTTCCGGTTACCTTTTGGTAAACCTCCAGACGGGCTGCCATCAGGCTTTTATTGCGTAGCTTTCTTCTGACTTCTGGAAGGTTCTCCTCTCTTCACAAAGAAATGATAGAGCTCTGACAAAGTGACCACTGGGTTCTTGTTCACCTCCCTGATTTAAGGCCCTTCACCTTAAGGTTGAAGGGCCTTGAATCCTTGAATCACCAATGGCAACCATCCGGTGTTGCCTAAAAATTTGCTCAAATAAAACATTTCAGAAATAACAGAGTAATTGTGTGATGTATTTCATTAATAGCAAGTGAAAATTTAAGTTTATGAAGTAAGAGTCTTCTAGAATTTATTGCTTACTGTTTTTCTTGTAGGATTCAAGGCAAAATGATACAAAATACAGTTTCTTCATTGGTATTGTACCTGTCTTTATTGTAGCCATTGCTAAAAAAAAAAAAGTTAATTTGATCATCGTTTGTAGATGTAAGCATTTATTTGCTTTTGAAATATCCTGTGTTTTATTCATTTTCCTCTCTCATGTGTTGTTACAGTGTTTGCATTCACAGAAACCACAACCTGCGCTGAGTTTATCATGCACACAGAGAGGAAACGGCAGCTAAAACATTCCTCGACCATTAATTGTGAGGAATCAATAAGGTCAAAGCTGTTTCAGATCAAATTCTGTCTAGCATATTTGTAGTGGTACTAACAGTAAGTATGCTAAATTATTATACATATTAATGCAACACAATGTGCAGGTTTCCTCAAATGTACAATTAAATTGTGGTTATCTTTGACATGCATGCCCATGTCCATATTAATTAGTGTCAGTCACAGTGTCCCCACCTTCTTCTCCATGCAGATGTGCAAAAGGAAATTCATTTGCTGATATCTGAGGGAAAATAGGCCATCCTGGCTTTTGTGAGGAGACAACAGTCCCCTGTGTGGCAATAAAACACGGATGTCCCAGTTACAGTGAGAAAAGGCATCAGTGATGAAAGAGTATGTATGTATATATATTTAAGACAAAAGTACATTCAGTTTGATTTTTTTTTTCTTTTTTGTTGATGAACAACAACAAAAATATTTAATTCAAAAAATATTATGTTACGGTCAACACAATCATGGCAAAACCTTCTGACTTCAAAGTTGTGTAGATTGTCAGTGACCTCCTCCAACAGGAGGGTATGCAACAAAAGATCATTTCTGCGAGTTTCGAGAGACAGGAGATGTCCATGGTAAGGTTGAACCTTGGAGCAGTATTATCTGCATATTTATATGTTTTTCAAGTCCAAATTCAGCAAAGCCAGACATCAGAAAATCTATTCATATAATCAATGGTTGGATATAAGATATTAAATGCACCTTTGTATTAATATCAAACTTACTGAGATGCACATGTAATGTTTATTGAAATATGATTCATTTCTTATATGCCCACTTTGGACTCCAAACAGATATTCACCACACATTAAGATCAAATTATATCCAAGACAAGACACACTTTCTTAAACTTAAGTCAGCTGTGATGATCATTTATCAACAACATTTATCTACATCATGTATATTTCACCTTTAGACATGAATAAACAAGTAAATACGTGTTAGAATCACAATTAGAGTGATGCAATTCCCTTCTTCAAGAAGCATATTCAACATTAATGTGTTTGTGTCCCATCTGGTGGTCAAACATTGAAATTACCTGGCACACACACACACACACACACACACACACACACACACACACACACACACACACACACAATGAATAAACAATAACAGAAGTATTGATTCACTTCAGTCATTCACCACATGTTGAGAAAAACACAGAAAGAGGCTGTGGCCTAGATTTAGGGAGACATTTTTCAGAGGAGTGGATGAGAGACCTCATGGAAAGCTAAAATTAGATATTTCTTAAAAGCAATGATAACAAAAACACTTCAAACAGACTTAGTTCTGTTTCATCTCCATTCAGGCAGAGATGTAAACAGAGCCACTGGCCTTCTAGAGAGAGTGTATTGTTTCTTGTTTCAGACGACCTAAATTTAGATCTGATAGGTTGTGTTTAAAGTTCAGTGTCCTAATTTATCCATTTCATTTCACCTTATATTTATCCGCCTAGTTAGGACCGTTTAGAAGTCAGTTAACAGTAGAAAAGTAAACAAAAACCAATGACATTATCATTTTAAAAGTGAGAGTAATTGATTTGACAAGTTGCACTTACAGTGCCAATGACGTTTATCGTTAGCAGCAGGCTGGGCGAGTGAGCAGAGTGGTAAAATCGGTAAGTTCACTGCTGTGGCAGTGAAACTTAGTTCCACAGCATATTTGAGTCACAAAGTCTCCGTAATAATTTCACAATCTACATTCCAGTCAGTTGTTTGGGAATAAAGCTAAAAATATATATTTTCTGTCATACCACCATTAATGTGTGGAGTTTATTCAAAGGGTCCAGAGCGCATGTCATCAGGATATGCCTCACCACACACAAAACAATCTAATTTTCCTCCATAGTCCTGAGATCTTAGTTGTTGTTTTTTTTAAACTTTATCTATATTGATTCTCGAGGAAGTATCATTTACATGACCTTAGGCCTCTACGTCACAAAGCTAACTTCAATATTTAAAATAAGGTGGACAAGTAGATCATTACATTATGACAGTCAAAACAAAAATGCAACTTTACTTCCCTGAGAAAGATTATAATGCAAGGAGTAAAAGAGAGTGTAAAGAAGAAAAAAAGAAAAGAAAAAATTAAGTTATAAATGTAAAAAGCAAACCACCAAAAATAAGAATACCCCAGCGAAAAACATAGTATTAAATAATTATGAGGAGAGTAGATTATCGAGGAGATTTCATCAAGTTTGGTCTCTAAAAATGACATAAGATCTTTTAAGTTTTACAGTCTTACCCAACTCCGCCAGCACTGACAGAATTGTTCTGTCTTGTGATTGAGAGGCTATTATTTTTTTCCATTTTATATATGTTAAATGTTATGTCGATCCAGTCGTCTAAAGTTGGTTTGTCTTGCGATAACCATTTTCTTGTAATGTTTTTCTTACTTGCTTTTAATAAAATAGTCATCAGATATGTGTTTCTTTTTGAAGCTTCTTGAGGAATTATGCCAACATACATAAGCTTGATCTCCAAAGGAATGTTCTGCTTGAAAATATCTTGTAAGGCACTATTTATCTCTTTCCAGTAATCTTTTATAATTAGGCAGTCCCAGGAGACATGATAATGGTTTGCGTTTTGATTTCTACATTTTCTATAACATGTAGGAGAATTTCCATCATAGTGGCATTTCTGAGCAGGTGTGATAAAATAATCTTACCAGATTTTTCCATCCAAATTCTGCCATTGTAGAGATTTATTATATGTCCACTGGTATCTCCACATTATTGCCCATTCATCCTCTGTTATTGTTAAATTGCCCTCTCTTTCCCATCTTTCTTTGATATGTAGGGTTTAATTGTTTTTGAGATCTAGATGTTAGTTTTTTAAGACAAATGACAATTTTGCTGATTGATAAATGTGTGCGTTGGAGCAGGGATGCATCTGAAAGTTGCCTGATTGTATCTCTTAAGGAAAAGTCTGGGATCCTGCTTTAGAGACTGTGCAAAGTAGAATTCAATCTTATGAAATGTAAACAAAGAAAAAATCCTGAATAATGAATGACAAACTTAACAGAATTTGAAATCCAGAAATGTATACAGGCAAATAGTGATTGTCTTTATTCATTCACAGGTCAGATATTTACAATTTCCAATGATAAGATTGCATTTCACATGTGAGAAAAAACATGACTCACTTGTAGAAAAAAAAAAGAGAAAAGCCACACACACAAAAAAGCATGCCATAACAACTAACAAAAAAATGGCACTCAAGTAGATGTAAATAATTTCCATGAAAATCCACAACAGATTTAAAGTCTGAAAGGTTCCCTCGATTTGTGAAGGAAATGAGAAATGCTTGTGAAGCCCAAACACCAGCCATGATCAAAAATCAAGCATAGTAATAAAAGGCTCTCATCCACCATTAGATCTCCCGACACTGTAAATAAAAAAAAAACACAGAACATGCTTGAATTAATTAGATTCATAAACACTGAAAATGTCAGATTTTTTTTAAAACTCAGAATGGCTTAGCTTTCAAACCAAATAAAAACAGGGAACTGATAGAAAAAAAAATAATTTAAGGATCAAATGTATTTGTATGTAATTAACACAAAGCAGGGAAGCAGCTCTGGCGATTCTGGTACAGGACTATTAAAAAAATTTGCCTTTTAGTTGCACCAACATTCACCTCGTATGCATGCATAAAAAAACCTGGCATCAGCTCATGGTTCAGCTTTGTTCCTGCTGTGATTTTGGTAGTTATATCCATCATTTAGAGTTTGTGACAAGTGGCTGAAAGAAAACTACACTGATTTATTTTAAGCTTAATATGTTCAACACACGTTAACAGATTTTGAACTATTTAAACCAGCATATCTGTAAGTTTTCAAAATAAATGGACAAGATTTGACTCGTTCTAAAAGACAAAACAAAAACAAACAAAAAAAAAAAAAACAGTATGTAAATGTGCAACAGGTAACCCGGATGCTCTGACACAGCAGAGCCAGTGGCTGTGAGGGAGGACATAAAGGCAGTTTACCTACGGCAACTGCACTTTTATTTGATATTAGTATATCAATATATCTGTTTTGGTGGCGAAAATGACCCTTGTTGACTTCCTTTAGTTTTGTGTTGTAGAGATTTTGAATGTACTGATGTGCAAAGCCTTCTAAAAATAGATTAACAGGAAAAAAAACAGACATGAAGAGTTCATAAAATGTTGTTCCTTTTGTAGAAATGTTAATTCTGGGAAGATATAAAAGTAAGCTTATAACTGACAGAGAAATTGTAATCCCAAAAAAACCTAAGCATTTTGTTGTTTAGAAACATCTGATTCGAAGATCTGAGGTTAACACGAACCAATTTAAAGAATATGACTAAAATTAGTGCTGATCATTAAAAAAAAGCAGATAATTCTGTATGCCTGAGTGAGGAGGTTAGTAGGTTGGCACCAGTATTCTTCCAATGAGAACACATTGTTCTGGGTCCAAGTCAGTGACATGTTAATCCAAATTACTTAACCTGATTTTAGAGTGGACATATCGTTGCATAAAGCACACACCCAGTACTTCTGGATTAAAGGGAAAACGCTCTCTCAAGGAACAGTGTCAGTTTCCTCAGCCTCCACCAGGCAAGACTGGTCCGAATCCAGGACTCGGAATGGGGGGTGGTACTCGAATGCTGTGATCATAGTTGAACCGAAGCTGTGCTTCTGGTACAGAAACCAAATCACAGCAGAGACTCCCACAATGGCCACCACACTGAGAATGACCAGAGCCGAGACGGTCGCACTGGGTTCTGAGCGGGAGAAGAAACAATGCAGGAAAGGTCTCAGCTTAGAAGGCAAAGATCACAGAGGAATACACAGAGAAACAACACAAGGTTCAAAGGTTTACTTACTGGGTCTGGGCTTCTCCGCTTCTGAAACATCACAAAAAAAAAAAAAGAAAAAGAAAGAAAGTGAGGTCAGACAATGAAACAATACATACTACAGCTTCAAAGCTCACATGCTGAGTGTGTATAATTACAGTAATTTGTAAAAGTATGTTCACCCTTTGATCTTTTTCCTGTTGCAATCAGTTAAGCTTTATCTACTTCATTTGGACTTCAGGTGATAGACCACAACAAGGTAGCACAATTTTTTCTAAAAAATAAAAATTGTAAAAAAAAATAAATAAATAAATAAAAAAAAAACTTTTTTGCATAAAGAAATTGAAACAGTAAAGAAAGAAATTGAAATAAAATGTTATCTTTGTGATATAGAGTTTGGTTGAGACCAGACTAACTTTTTTGCCTACATCAGCTTTCACATATTTGCTTATGTGACCTACATGGCTTGTTGCAAACTGATTTTTTTTTTTACCAACAATCATTTACCAACACAACAATTAACATGTTTTCTTGATATAATAGAAAATGTGAAAGACTTTTACAATTTCTTTCCCTTCACAATTATAAAAGGGTTTATGTAGAAAAATCCACTTTGTGACAAAATGGGGAACAAATACTGTTCAGTAACTGTAAAAACATCTTCAGGACAAAGGCAGAAACATTCACAGATGTAAAATATTTTATTTTATTTTAGTTTCACAGAAAATCGACTCACTCTGAGGTGTTTCACAGACCACTCCGTTCTCCACGTCATCCTGGCAGCTCACGTTTTCCCACCTTCCTGAGACACTGTGCAGAGCCACACAGATATCCCCCTGTGGGATGTCGGGAGAAAAAGGGCTGTACTCCCAGTTGGTGAAGGTTACAGACCTGTTGTTTGACCACTTCATGGTATCATCTGAAAAGATACAACAGTCAGCACTTGTCGTTTCTGTCATTTTTGGGAGTTGTTTTTTGTGTGTGTTATTTTCTAAAAGTTTCATTTGGAAATGGGAGAAAATGCATTTCGGTAGGCCTGGTTGTAATGCGTCGCCTGCTGCGTGTCTCGGAATATCTTAAAAGCAAAAACAAGGATTTCCTGGTATTTTTTATTATTATTTTTTTTTAACAAAGCAGTTCTGTTGGATCAAATATTGTCCAACACCAAAGATAAACTCTAAACAAGTCTTGGCTTGGCTACTTTTGAATAACATAAAACCCCCTACACCAACCAGCGTCTTTACATGATCCATACCATCTGTGTCATACTTCATTCCCAGCCAAATGTTGACACTGCCACCTTTCCACACTTCAGGACTATAACTCATGACAAAATCATTTTCTTCGGCCCTGTGGATCGTCAAAAGGCCTACAAAAAAAAAAAAAATGGTGGCATCACAATCACAGACATTAATAGAATATATCACATTTTCTTGGTGATAAACAGTGAAATAATTGATATTATCAGAATTACCAAATCCTGTGCAGTGAGAACGTGCTGCTTCAAATGTGTAGCTTTTAATTTGGTCTTCTTCTCCATGGACAAAATGGTAACATCTGTCTCCAAAGGGAACCCAAGTGCGTCCATCAGCTGGGCATTCTGAAAAACAAAAACAAACAAAAAAAAAAACTATTGCTTCAGTTGATTAAATTTGAAATGGGTTTTCCACTTGAATACCAAGTCTTAAGAGTTCAAACAAACTGGGGAAGCAAGAACAAAGTCATCCTCATGGTGAAACATGGTAATAGCAGCATCATGTTTTTTTTGTTGTTTTTTTCAGCAAGGATAGAAAAGGGTTTATGAGCAGATTCAGGGAGCTACAGTTAAGCCATAGATGTTTCACACCACTCACATTTCATCTGACTGGAAGTAATATGAAAACTTTGGATTGACTTAAAGTTCTGTCTTGAAAGTACAAGAAGAGTTTGATTGATGTAATACCAATAAAGGTTTTTTTTATTGACTATATATAAGTTAGAAATTATTTTGTATTGCCAAATTTGTTCAAATGCAAATTTGTTCAAATGTAAATAGCTCTTGTGTAATTTAGGGTTAAGGATGTAATATGTAAAAAAAAAAAAAAAAACAAGAACAAAACATATTTGACACAAGAGTGAAGAGATTCAGCTATTATCAGAGAAAAGACAAGAAACACACATCCAGGGCTACAAAGGAATGGTTAGATCAAGGTATAATTATTTTTAGAATGGCCTAGTCAAATTCCAAATCTACAACTAACTGCATAAATGTGTCAACACTCAAATACATTCTATGCACTACTTTCTCCTCATACAGCTGACAAATATTTCAAATTGCAATAGTCACTGCAATATTAATGTTTGAATGCAATACTTAGTAGGATATCATAATTCAAGTGGTATGCCCATCATATTTTTCCCTAAAAAAAAAGAGAGTCAGGTAGATGTAAGTTAATCAACCAGTGTAATCACTGTAACATTCAGCAGCTTTGTGTTCTTATATCATGTAGCTTAAGTCTATCACATAAACTTTGAATACAAACTACTTTTGTAAGACACAGTAGTTAACTCAGTGAGCTGCCAATGCACTTGATGAAATAGTTATCACCTAGGGGGTGAGCGCCTCTACAGAGGCGGAAATTTTGGTGGTTCACTGGTCTAAAGCATGTAGGTGGATGCTAACGCAATGCTCAAGAGTAAAGACATCTGCAGTAAACTCAAAAAAGCAACTGTGGCTGCCCATCAGTCTGCGAAAGGTTGTAGGTGGAAGTGTCAAACCTTCTAGACAGCTGCCAATCTTCTCATGGGTGGACATTACTGCAAGTTCACCATGAAGTCAGACTGGCAATGAACAGAAAACTGGAAAAATCCCAGGACTTGCTTCTCAGGCGCAACAGAGTTCAACTTGTTAATTATTAAAATATGTGACAGCAAAACTGTGTCAAAAAACAAAATAACCCAACAAACTTTTGCATAACTTTTCTAAAAGGTCACCAGAAAATAAAATACTCTCCGTCATGTTCTGTACGGCCATGTACAGAACATGGCATTGCAGCTTAAGATTACAAAGCTGGACCCTGAAACAAAAGTAAACAGACATCCACATAAATTTATTTTGGACAACAGAAGGAGAAAGGTTTTCCACATCACACAGCTCCATTGTTGCAAGAAATAGCATGTAGGTGTGTTTAACTATAAACGTCATACAAACTGTGAACCCTAGAAGTCATTGAGTGAATACCGTGTTTTTTACTGGTATATTAGCTAACTTCATGTTGTATGACAAATAATAAACTGGCCATCAGAAATGGTTAGACGTGTTTCTGTGCGACTGTGTGCACTGTGGACTTTGGGGACAAAGGGAGAGAAAAGAACTTTAGTTGTTCAGTTATTTATTTAGGGCGATTTTTACAAAGCAGAGACGAGAGAGGTCAGGAGAATTATCAAGATGAAGGTGATGTTTGCGGCCTTAAACAATACGATGGAGCAATCCACAGGATTCAGCACCGAAAGTTTGGATGCGTGCTAGTTATGCATGCAACTATATGAAACCAACACTGCTTTTTACACAACAAATCTAAGTGAAGGGCCTTAAATAGGTAAAATAATCCACATTTCTCAGGTCTGAAATATGTGCTAAAGTTTTATTGAAACACATGAAAGGACATGTCAAAATGCCAGGCAACAAGCAACCATGTGCAAAATAAGTAAATAAATAAATGGCACAAGTGTTTGGAAATATATCTACACATCACTCCAGCACTGTTAAAGCTTCAAACAGGCTGCAGACATTTAATGCTTGAATAACCTTGAAACTGCTGCAAGAGTTGCTGTGATGACTGAGAAAAATTATACAAATACCAGGAATGCAGAAATGCAGGATATCAGGAGATCTCACAACTGTTTTGCAACTTTTCAGCCCTTGGCCTGGTTCCTGTATGTAAAAAGGAAGTTGCAGAGAGAAGGACACCCTATACAACACTAGTTTCCTTAAAAGTGCCCTGATTGTAGTGTTAGACTAAAAATATTTTTTTTGTGGAAGACATCTAGTATAGATGAGTCACATTCACGCCTTTTCCATTATTATTACTATTATTAATTATTATTATTATTTATCCAAGAAGTCCTTTTTAGGATCAGAATCTATAAAAGTGTAGACCTGGTCAAGACAACAGCCACAAAAATCAGAACTAAACAAAATCCAAAAGATGCAACACTCCTTTATCACTGCATTTTTTAAATGATACTATTTTGCCAATATATATAAAAAAGTCCTTAGAACAATGAAAAGAAAATTGGAGGTTCCTTGAAACCCCATGAACATTTGCAATATGAGCTCTACAAATCAGGCCTGTAGCAGTTCATAGCTTACATAACCTTTTAAGTTAAACTCTACACCTGCCTCCGTCAATTATTCAATATTAACCAGAAGAATTAATCAAAGTTCACAATAGTTATGGGTGGTATCTTTCTTTTTCACTTATTTGAATTAAAGAGATAGAAAAACACCCTAACATTTTTCCACAAGCATATTTATAGGAAGCTGCCAACTTGAGTCGTCAGTTTCAGTTTGTGACTATTGTTCCCCTTTCCAGTCCTTGTGCCATAACTATAAAAACGGTTATCGTATCACAGTTTTGACTTCGTCTTCGAAGATATACTTTTAAAGAAATGGTTCAGATTAGTTTAGTGTAGCTCCAGCGCGTTTCGCAACACGACATAGACAACACTCTGCGTCCTGAATACGTGCGGGGTCACGTTTAGGGAAAACAACAATGTCAACATTCAGGAAAGTTGGAGAGCGAACAGTATATTTACATATTTGTTTCAGTCGGTAGGATTAAAGCGTCCTATCTACTGAAACCCCCCTCCAGAACGCAACAAAGTTTAACACCCTTTAAAAAAAAAACAGGCCTAGTGTCGGTTTGAATATTCGGAAGGAAACAGCGTCTTTCAGCAACAGTGGCGTTTACTGCGATTTTACCCTCTCACCTCCAGCTGAAACCGTCCTCAAGCGAACACACAGAGCGAAAGCCAAGCAGCTGAGAAACAGCGACTGGGGACGACGCTCACTTTTCTTCCGTGGCTCCATGACAGCTCCACAAGCCCTGCACCAGCAGCAGCACCTCCCGAGTTTTCCCCGACTGTTGCTCTCGCGTCGTCAACAACGTGAGCTGAAATCCCACCCACGACCCACCTCCACGCGGCACAGGCGGTCCGCGAAAACGGCCTCAGCGCCTCACAATACACCACACGCATTTATTTCCACGGCACATTTCCAAAAATGTTTAATCTGTGCTGATGTGCAATATTTAGTGTCGAACGTGTAAACAGAACTTGAAGAAGCATTTTCTGATTTCTAACATTTAGGCTAAGTAACTAAGTAAAATATATGTGCAAAAATTGTGAAAAAATTTAATTATTGTTATAAAAAAAAAAAAAAATCAACAACGTTCCAGAATAAGATTTGTGCAGATACACAGCGATTTTGCACAGTTCAATCTGTAGATGGCGCTGCAGGCACAGCGATCAACATAAGTTAACCACTTTAAAAGTGTGTTTTCTAAATTCAGGCTGAAAATGATTTGCATTAGGGAGTTATTGTTTAATAGCCTGCATCTCGAAAGTTGTTTACAATCTACCACAGCATAATTACGTTCGAATAAAAGCTAAAATAAACACAAAGGCCTTGTTCATATACAGTCAAAAACTTTATTGCATCTTGTCACGTTTTAGCCATGCATAATCTGCTACTTGCTGTTGTCTATCTCCTCATAAAAAATATTCATACCCCATCCAGAGACCTGAATTACAGAATTAATCATTGTCCAAAATAAAGTCAGATTATTCATGTGGCGTTATTGTGCCCATTTAAATCTAATTTATCGGATGGTACTGTTACAGTGCTGGGTAAATGAAGGGCCTTAGAGGTAACTTAGACTTTATAAGGTATGTCTGCTGCCTTCATATTGAGTGTATAATGGAGGCACGGAAGCTTGCTATTAAGTGGGGGGAAAAAAAAGGTTTCAACTTCACTGCTTGTCGGCGCATGTGGCACAAACACAGACAGCTGGAGCGTGAGTTTTGCTCCTCGTCTGGAGCTTGTGGCTTCCCGTAGGGTGGCACAACACTCTGCGGGCTACTGTGGAGGGACCCATCTGCCGTGGAGAGGCCTGCTCACAGTCGGGTACGTCCAAGCAATTAGTGCCTCCGTGCACCCACCAATGCCGTACCCTCCTGATACCCAATCCCACCCCGTCCAGGCCATGCATGTTGTCACCAATCAAATGTGACAGTGTTGATAAAGTACTTACCAGGTCCTCACCTTCTGGGTTGAAAGCAAAAGGGGATCATAAACATTTTTATTCAATTTCAACATGCAAGCTGGTTTAGATTGTGCTCAAAGAATGGGTTTGTTGAATTTCTTTTTTCTTATCAAGACAAAGCTGAGTTCAGCTTCTGATTAATATCTGAAGACTAATTTTAAAAGGCAGATTCTATTCTATTCCTTTTATACAAAAAGGCCCTCACCACTGATACATTTTTAGCCACCTGCAAAACATCTTCTAAGTAATTCTCTTGGAATTAGTGATAATGTCTGAATAACATAATGTGCCAGGTGGATTAAAAACATTTTTTTTCTTATTTGGAAAAAAAATTGAGGATGTGACGGTGTTAGACTAACAGAAATGGTAACAGGTTTCTTTTTTTCCTTAATTTTTTTATTTTTAACTTAACATATTTGAAATATTAATAAAAACATTTTTATACCTTATATATTTTTAACTATTATTTAAGACTAGAGCTCTGCATTTTAAGTTTGGCTCATAAAGATCACAAACTTAATATCTTAAGCAAAATAAATAAATAAATAAAGAGATATATATACTATATTTTGAATTTTTTCCACATTCCTCTCCTCTCAAATTAATGCATGGTATGTAATGATTCATGGTATTAACTGATTCATGCACATTCACAAAAATTTATGTAGCTTATCAGTGCTATAAGAGACTAAAATCAGACAAAAATTAAAAGCAAATTTGTTTTTTTTTATTGAAAAAAGTTCAAAAACATTTAAACAGAAGAAACAATGGGCAACCATCGGAAGGAAGAAAAAAGAACTTGTTGCCAAGAACAAACTTAGTAAAACAAAAACAAAGAAATTCATTAAACTGTACATACATGTTACCTTTGGTAATAGAGGCACAAATAAAAAAAGCAACCTTTAAACAGCTCTGTGAAAATCTCATATTTCCTCAATCTGTCTGTACAAAACTCTTCATAAGTTAGAACAATTTCATATAACTTAATGAATGTTCAATATGGTGGTTACTAATATGAGCTTTTTTTTGTCCTCTTAAACACCTCTTTAGCTTTTGACCCAGACTATGGCACTTGATTCAGACACCACTAGCAGCATAAACCTCACTAAGACAGCATTATTCCTCAGTCTTAGGCATTACATAGAAATCTCAAGTATAACCATAGTTGGCCCTTGACATTTGTTTTAAATCCCAGCAAATTACAGGGGAAAATACTCCTTTATATTAAAAAAAAAAAAGACAAGTTTTTTTTTTTTAAACAACAATGCTTTGTTGTTTCTGTAGGTCTCAAAGGATTTCTAATGTCCTTCACAAATACACACGGCCAAAATAAAGATGCCAACAAAAGCCTTGAAAAAAAATTGTTGCATTGAACTCTTGATGATCCCAAGATGTTACTCTGCTGCAGTTCCCAAACAGTAAGGCGGAACTGCAGCCTTACTGTTTTTTTCCCCCCTAATTCCAGATTTTAAACTTCATTATTCGTCTGGCTGTAAATGTCGGAATGTAACCGCATTTTATTAATAATTTCCAGTTATTTATAAACAATAAGAGAAATTCACCATACTTTAATTGGTTTGTCTTTCCCATTGTGATGAATGGCTGATAGAAGTTGCAAAAAAATAGTCTGCCTGAGAGAAACACTCATCACAAACTTATTAACAGTTCTCAGTCACACTGAGGGAAGTCAATAATTCTGGCAGTGGCGATGTTGTTTAAAAATGTTTTTTTTAATAATCAGGGTCAGAAAATATCACTGCAAAAAGAAAGGAGCAATTTATTTAAAGGAGATATTACACACTTTTGCCAGGAGCAGCAAGAATGGTGGACTGTCCCAAATCGACCCTTGGACTCTATCTGTTGATGCAGTTTCCCCCTTTTTTGACTATAACTTTGCATTATACAAAAATAACGGAGGAAAAAGTAAAAAGCTGCGGCCAGCTCCTGAGTGTGGCGTTTGGTCTGGAAGGACGGGCTGGACCTGCTAACCCGACCGACTACAGAGGAGAAAACAAACTCTGAGGTAGATAACTGGTCCGGCAGGTGACCAGCTCAAATCACAGACTTAGAGGAGGAAACTTTAAGCAGGACACTCGCTTAAATCCACTGTTCAGCTTTTGTCTTTAAATCCAACCATTCTGTCTTAAAGCACAATGTTGTGTTTATTTTAATTGTAGCTGTTTCTTTTTGCTTATAATGAAACATTTTCTAGTTATTTCTGCAATGAAAGCTCTGTGTGGCACTTACTGGCACACTAACTCATGTTCATAAAGGTCTAACATCTAACACATGACAACTAAATGTGGAAAAAAGGCACAGAGTTCAAACTGCACTCTATTTTGTTGAAGCCCTTAAATCCTGGTTAGAGAGACAAACGTTACAATCTTTGATTAAAGAAAACTAAACTTAAAAGTGCCAAGTTTGTTTCCTAACAGAGAGTGAGGCCTTTTAAATCTAATTTAATACCCAGATAAAACTGATGGTTAGTGGTTTTTCATAAGGCTGATTGTTTTTTTTTTCCACAATCCTACATCTGTCTTTTCCTTAGTTGTTTTCAATCAAATAAAAATAATATATACTAACAAATTAACAATTAATATCTATAAATCTAATCTAAACTAAACTAAACTAAAAAAAAGCAAAGTAGATTCGTTCTGTTAATTTTTTTACCCTGACAACTTGAATTTAAATTACCCTAAAATACAATGATTCTAAAAAAGTGGGAAAATGTGATGGTTCAGGAGAAAGTTGACATCCATACAAATGTAAGGCCTTAAGCTAAAAAAATAAATATTAATTTCAATAATATAATTAAATGTAGTCAGTTGATTCAAGCCATTTGTCTGAACATTTTTTTTTCTACTTCCCCATTTGGGCTTAAGTGGGAAGAGCACTTTATTATTTTGTCATAATTAAAATGTTTTGTGCTGTTCATCTCTCCACATCTACAGCTCCGTTTTACTCTTGGTAGCTGTGTCAAAGCGATGTAGGAAAATTTAATGAGAAGTTATTTCAAAGAGAAGAAAACACTGAACACTTCAGTTTAGCAATACTCACACAGCAAGCACAAAACATTTTCAAAATGTCTGCCAGAAAAATAGAGAAAAATCGAAAAAAGAAAAAAAAATCCCAACAAGATACATATTTACAACCTTTGACTTTGCACAAGTGGTCACAAGATTCTCGTGCATATTGTGAGAAACTGCTGTAAAAAAAACAACAAAAAAAAAACAAAAAAAAAAAACTTTTTGTATGAAAATAAAACTCTTTTTTTTAATAGAATATGAATCATTTGTTGATCTCAGAGAAACTGAAACCATATCAAGAAAAAAACAAACAAACTCTTATTTAACGAAACATGTGAAAAACAGTTAAAGTTCCTTAGTGTCCACTGGATTTATAGATAGTTTTTGTTGTTGTCCAAACACCAGCAGACCACTACTTGGTCTGCTGGTAGGAATAAGGGGAGTGACTGCCAGATGAGTCCACTTGAGCCTGGACACCATTTTCCTGGAAGAGAGCATGATATCAATCTAAGCCTAGACTTTTTGTCTTAAATAAGAAAATTGCATTAACTCACCTCAGCAGGGGCAGCTGCAGTCTGCATGTGCGCGTACTGCGGGATATATGCTCCTTGCATAGCTGTGTTGGCGGCCATGAACTGCAAGAAAAGAGAAGCAGATAAACACGCAGAATATATTCTTGGTTTAAATGGACTGCACATATATGGAACAGCCTCTAATCACAGGCAGAATGTTATTGAAGACCAAGTAATATTGATGAGAATATACATTCATATTTGAAGAAAACTAATTGTTTTGGGCCCTATTTCTAGGCACCTCAAATGTCTGCAAGTTTTACCAAGGTTTATTTTCAGTTTCTTTCAGTTCACTTTATTTAGTGTGTTTACTAAATGCACTTTATTTAAAGGACCGGAAGATCATGAAATCACGTTTAAGCTAAAATATCTTATAAAGTTAGAGTTTTAAATACAGTGAGGGTTCACAAAAGAAACATTTGTTCCAAGCATATTTAGTGAAAGGGGGCTCCCAAGGTATTCGAACCCATCTCTCACCGTTCCTGAACCGCCCATAGACAGGTGACCCATCTGCTGAGTGAGCGGGGCCATCATTGAAGTAGGCTGCAGTGACACGGATGGGTCTATAGATGGCGATATCACTGCACCCTGCGATAACGGAAGATGGGAGAGGGAGGTGTACAAATTCACAAAATGCCACAAAAGGACAAGTTTAATCTACATCTAAAAAGACAAGCCTCGACTATAATGACTAACCTGTCATGAAAAATCCTCTCATCTATTGTTTTAAATGCACGTCACATCTGAGTTTTGTAGGAATGAATACACGAAAATGGAATCTGGGTACTCCCATGCCTGCAGTTGACAGAGCTATCTGTGAGCATCTTGGCTGGCCTGATGCCTTAGACAGTGTTTTCTCATCTGCTGGCTAATTACCAAACCTGGAAAAAAAAGGCTCTTCTCTCAATTTAGAGCCATCTGTTGTAAAATATTAAGCATCTGTCATTAAACGCACTTATTTATCAAGACTCTCCAAAGGAAGTTGTTTTCACATTCCTGCACAGACGGTTTAGTCTTTTAGCTTCACCTTGCGCATAATCTTCCACGTCTGTTTACAGAGAAACGTTTCTGTTCTGCTACATCCACAGAGGGAGACGCTTCAGGAGAGTGATCGGGAGAATGGTAAAGAACAGAGAAAACTGACATGTAGGATGCATGGAGGCGTGTTGCTCTTACGGGGTGCTGCATGATGTAGGGTTGATGGGACATCCAGGAGGGATTTTGCACCTGGAAAATTACACACCCAGTAAACACATCGCAACGGTAGATAAATGAATATGTGATGTAATTACATGTCACTGTAAACAATATGGAAGGATATGAGGTCACATTGTTCAATGTCTCACACTGAAGTTGCCAAAATAGCTTCTGTCATAAAAATGTTGATCAAGAACTGCAAGCATTATTAACGGAAGGGAAAGGCCCGAACCTGATACGTTGAAACTGGAGACATGAACGGAGACATGGATGTCTGAGCAATCATCCTGCTGGAAATACTGTATGGAGCTGGAAAAAATCTGTGAGCAGAGAATTGAGAAAATGTTTTTTTTTTTTTTTTTTTTTTTTTTAAGGGGAAAGCGGTACTCCTCTTTTATGGGTAAGTTCAACGGGGCTTGGGGGTGTTTTTATACTGGC
>NW_015113604.1:277856-280770 GCF_001443285.1 Poecilia latipinna | reverse complement strand
CCCTGTGGAAAATTGTGTAGGGGGCGGAAAAAAATCTGTGAGCAAAAAATTGAAAAAATTTTTTTTTTTTTTTTTTTTTTTTTAATGGTAAGGCGGACATCAGTCAGATGTGATAATTGCAACGGTACTGCTGTGTGTTTTTAAAGTAGCTTTACCCATTTTGCATAGCAGCTGCGCTGGGGTCATATGTCAGCGTCATTCCAGCCTGAGACAAAAGACATTCCAAGATTAGCACATCCACACTAGCTTGAAGCAACGGAAATGGTTCCTACAGAAATTCGCCTTACAGAATTCCAGAATTCCATGCTTTTATTTTATAAAAAATATCCATACTTAAATGTTCTTTTCCATATTTATCCCAACCTGAAAATGACTTAAGTCAAAGTCCAACACCAAGTTCCTCTGAAGAAAGGGTCAACATTTGTGAATTTACAGCATTCAAACTTGAGAAGTGGTGGCCTTTAGTGCAGACGCCTGAACCAGTCAGGAGCCTGTTGGTTTAGTTATTAGCCTTAAATAACAGAAGACCAAAATAACACTTCGATCAAAAGATGTTAAAGAAATGCCCTGAGTCAGGCAGTCTAGAAGGAACGAGAACAGTAAAAGCAAACGCCTGCTGACTGGGCTGAACGCACATTACCGGAAATGTGACATGTTTGACTACATGCCTTTTGTTAATCGGACTTACCAGATATGTAAAGGTTAGATACTGAGGCCAGGAACAAGATTTGGTTGTCAGAGGCTCATAAATTCTTTGTATTTGCATGGAGGTAAATGGCTACTGTGGCAAACGCAAAGCTAAAGCTACACAATTACACTCTTAAGTTTGTCCTTTTTAAGAGGTTTTCAAGCTGCATTAATAAACACTTAAAGAACTCTTAAAGCTGGCTCATGTAATATGTATTTTTTTTTTCTACTATTCATAACGCAACCTCTCACCATTTTAGCTTTGCCCATTATGTTTTCTGGGCCCCACTCACCAATCTGGAATCCATGTCCCTCCCCCAGCCTCGACCATTCTGGCCAAATTTATGATGACTTTGTCTCTTTTTCTGTCCTCCATCAGCAAACTTGCACAGCAGGGGTTCGGATGCCGCTAAAGAAAGAGAGATGTAGAGGACATATTGTGAAAGAACTGTTTTTAACACAAAGCTGTTACCACACACAACATGTCGGTGTCGGTCCTTTCTATTCAGCCTTTTAACCCATTGGAGGTTTATTAAGCAGCCTGGGAACTTAGACATATAATTTAGCAGCTGTGGAGCTGTAATCCCTTCCCCTTCCTGAAGGAGGCTAGGCCAGCAAAGACTATTTCAGTCTAATAATCCAATTAAAAAGCTTAGAGAGGGAGTGGTAGCTGCTTTCACTCTTGTCTTTGGTCTGCCACTCCAAGCTGAGTGCTTATGAGCTCTTCACCACCAGACTCTCTGACTCCTTTTGGATGCATTAATCATGTGACTTAACCACGTTCCTCCCCTGATATTCATTCCACCCATTTACACGGCACAGACTATAGCTACGGCAGATGAAACCTTCTTTACTTTTAGATACATTTTTAACAGCATGACATCTAAACTATAACATTTACTACCAGTCCGAGTGTCAAATGATCCTTTGTTAACTTCTTACCACCTGTTGGCGTTTTGATGAACTTTCCATTAAAGTGAGAAATGACTGCTTCACATTTTTCAGTTGACTCCATCCTGCACATAAAGAAGACAAACAGACCATAACCATATCAGCAAATGACTCCAGCAACAAGAGCAACTCAGGTGCTTTCCTGCACCAGCTTCCTGTGCAGCTTGGTGGAAGCGCCGCTGCACCATTAAAGATTTTATCGGTGTTGTCCCTACAGTGCAAACAGTAGCTTGTGGAGGGCAGAAACGCTTAGTCTTACGTGTTTTACCTAAACACACCTTTAGGAACACACCCAGGTGCAGCCATTCCACCCAACAACACCCAGTGAGTTTTGCTTTTGCAGTTGTAATGTAGGCTTTGTCTGCGAGGGCATTCAAATGTCAGGTTGTACAAGTACAACTGGTGGAAACCAGAAATTACAGACTGTAATTAAATCTTACACTCATTCTGAAACAATTCTTAGAGCGAGTTTCCATCTGTACCCGCATGTAAGGCACCTTCTCATTTGTCAAAATTTTACTTTCTTTTTTTTTTTTCCAGTATTTTTTTCTTGATCATTACTACATTATTTTAAACTTTAAAACAGCTAATTGCCCTAATAACTGACTTTATATAAGTGAGTGGTATAGTTTGAGGTAAGTTAAGATTAATACAAAATTCTCCTCGTCTTGTTTTCTGCTTAAGGTGTGAAGGTGAGACTCCTACTTGTCTCTTTTCCTGGTTAAAGATCTGCATCTGCTGCTTTGATCTCTTCCTGTTTACTGGTAAAAGAACAACTTTTGACCTTAAAAAAGCTGTCAAATATATTAGGTAGAAATTCTGAGATGCAAATCAAGTGATGGAAAAAGAATCCGTGATGAAGATACATACAGTGCCTTGTTGAAGCATTTACAACCGTTAGGTCATTTTTTTCAGGATACAAAAACACATTTCAATGTATTTTGTTGCTAATGTTTGCTATAAATCAACACAAGGTAAGGAATAATTGTGCAGTGAAGAAAAATAAATTGTTTTTAAAATATTAGACATATAAAGATCTGAAAAGTGTGGCTTGCATCTGCATTTAGCACACCTTGCCTGGCCTATCTTGTGTGTTCCTTGGTCAACATGATGCTCTGTATCCCCTACTGTTCTCTAACAAACTTCTCAAGCTTTCAGAGAACAGCTGGATTTTACTGGGATCAAATAAACTAATTTTGTGACATCTGAATACAATCCTCTGGATTTTAATTTGGGGCATAAGATAAAACAGGGATGATATATATATATATATATA
>NW_015113604.1:265500-274451 GCF_001443285.1 Poecilia latipinna | reverse complement strand
AGAGAGAGAGAGAGAGAGAGAGAGAGAGAGAGAGAGAGACCAAACCTTTCTGCCATGTTTGCAGAAGTTATGTTTACATTCAACACATAATATTAGACAGACAACAAGAATCCAACCTGGCAAAGCCCACTCCTCTGCTGACTCCGCTGGGGTCCCTCAAAATGCGCGTGGAAATAACTTGGCCAAAATGTTTCAACATATTCTCCAGCTCCTGCTCGTCCATAGACAAAGGCAAGTTGGAGATGTAGAGGTTTGTTGGGTCCTGTTCCTGTTGCTGCATGATGACAAACGAGGGAAAATTAAAGAGACTAAAATAAAGTGTGTAAAACCAGTATGAATGATGTGCTCATAAAATGAGAGTTGAATCAAGTTTGAAAGATTTTATACTTAATTTACTTCTCTGTTTGGGGTTTTTCATGTGTTGATCTTCTTAAGTTGTTCCCAGTTTAAATTGGGAGTTTAATTAGGGGGAGAGGTGGAGTGGAAGGTTATGTAAGAAATGTCACTGGGCAAAGAGATCTGTACATGCAGCCCACTGTGGCACGAGGTTTTGTTCAGCTGACTTCCTGCTGTGTTTTAACACAGTCAGCAGAAACTTGAGACACAGCCATGAGTCCTTGTGCAGAAGTTATGCCATTAATATTCATCAGTGACACTTGGATCTGGACAAGATTGTTTTGTTTTTTAAATCACAAAATAAACGTAATAGACAACTACATTAGAAATGTGAATTAACTAACAAGTTTGATAGGAAGAATTAGTCATTAAAAGCATGATATTTGTGATTCTCTATATGTTTGCTGACACACATACAAATGGTTAATTAATAAAATATAACACCAATTCCCTAAAGCTATTAATTAGAGCTGTCACCTGACTAAACTATTTAATCACTAATTAATTGTAGATTTTTTTTTTCCAAACGTTGTTAGAGTAGCGCAACAGAAAGGTTTTATGTTTAAAATATTCTTATAAGCATTGGGGGTGGACAATGCTTATAACTGCAAAAGCATTTGCATACTTCTTTTATGCAAATGTGTGTTTATTATAACTGCATCAATTTGCCAGAAGTAGTTTTATGCAGAACATCCTCAAGAAAGATAAATTAATTTTACCTGTCATGGAGGAAAACAAAGAAAGACAACAGATTTTACGAAAGATTACAACAAAGAAACAGAGTCCAGTGATTGAAATGTAACATTGAGGAGTATGACAGAATTTGGACTCATCCTATAAAGTGCTGCTAGGAGAATACTTATTAATGTGCTGTTCAAACCCTTAATGAAAACAGAAAGGTCTGACTTTTCAGAAAAAAGTTGACCTGTATAATTATGACACGTTTTGTTTTCCTGAGGAAGATTCATTAGGAGGAGCTTATTAAAACAAGCAGAAATCCTTAATTAACTTCTCCATATTGCCATGGTGTGCAGTGGTTGCATTGGACAGAAATGCAGAAAGGCAGAGGGAGCAAGGAGATGAAGAATGTTTAATAATAATAATAATAATTTAAAAAAAAGATATACAAAAATCACAGGGAGCCAGAGCAAAATCCAGGTAAAAACAACAGCCAGGAATTAACAGTGATATGACAGGAGCCAGCAGTGAGGAGTGACAGCACAAGTGTTGAAATACTGAAAGAGTGAATGCTGGAACAATAGACCAGGGCTGATTAGCTAACTGATTGCAGGTGTGAGGGGAAAGAGCAGAAGACAGACTGAGGTGAGAGAGATAGAGAGAGAGAGAAAGAGAAAGAGAGAGCGAGTGGCACGGGGGGCGAGGGAGAGTACAAACGGGACTAGGAAATGAATCTAATGTGAAAGAATGAGTAGATATAAGATTCATTCTTATGTCTACTAAGAATGAGTTTTATTGTTATCCTAATAAAACTAGAATAACTTGGAATAACTAGACACAAGAACTAAATAGAATAGTGATTCTATGAGTGATTCTAGAGCTTTTTAGAATCACTAAGAAAGGTCTAATTAAAGTAAAACTGAAACAAGGCTGATCTGATGAAAGAAAGGGACTAAGTGACAGAACAACAATGAAACTGGAATCAATAAAGTCCTTTTTGAAGCAGGACAGATGTAACAGACTGACCATTTCTCATGTCTACGTTTCTTTTGAAACGCAGACATGAGAAATGGTCATGAAAACATTTTTCATGTTTTTCATTTATTCATACAAGTTCAGTGTTGCTTCGGTAGTGAATAACTGCATGATAAATGATGCTGTGCTACATTTTTTTTTTTTGTCTATAACAGTAAAATAATTCCTGTGTTCTTCCTGTTTCTCTCCCTTTCAGCCGTAACTGAGCAGCGCCCACAGCTGCTCTGAGTGCTCCCAAACTGCACAAAACGGTGCCGAGTGGGAGCAGAGATAATTTTTTAAAGAAAAACATAGAAAAACAGCTGAACTAGAAAAGGGATTAATATTCCATTGCAGTGCGGGCGAGGTCCAAAAAGTACAGAAGCCTGTGCGCTTATTGCAAGTAAAAAATTGACAACATTGAAATGAATTGGTCTTAATTAAGGAATTAAGTTTGACAGCCATATTATTAAACAGCCTAGATTTACCTACTTGAAATCCCTATGGGGAAACTGGTGAATCTTCAAAAACAGAAAGGTAATTTATTTCCCCCTTTGCTCCCGGAAACCAACTTTCAGAAAGACATAAGCTTGAAACGCAATCTTTTTCTAAGCGCTACCAGCTGACAGCAGCACTCTTCAACATAGAAGTTGTTACTGTGGGAAGAAGAGTAGAGCTTAGTTGTACTCAGTGTTACTGACGTGTTTGGAAAAGAGGTCAGAGAATGCAAAAGACAAGGGAAATTATTGAGACGAAAACTATTTTCTATAGAGATATACAGGGAGATATTTTAGGCTGCTACAACAGAGAGCTAAACTACAGTGGATATTTGGCTCTCTTTTATCTATCTCATGCTGGAAGTTTGGGTTGATTCACATGTTAAAACTCAGGAGCAAAAAAGGAGACGCAGTTTAGCCCCGTTCAGATGCTTCGTGGCATTTGTGAAGGTGTGAGCTGAGCTTGAACCAATAGATAAGTACGCTGGACATATACCACTGTAGTTGGTCTGTTTTATTCTGTCAAACTTTCAACCTGTTTATCGAGGAACTTAATCTGCATCTGCATGCGTCGGTAATCTTTTCAAAACCTTAAGAGCTTATCTGGAAACTCTAAGAAAGTTTGAAATGTGAACCACGTGATCACTTTGTCTTTATTTAAAAAATATCAAACCCTGTTTACAACAACAGCTCTCTCTCCAACACAGTGTGACGTCGTTTCTGCTCCTAATAGAATCAATGACGACTCACTGCAGCAATGGCCGAGAAAAAATATGTCGAATGCTATTTGTTAAGCGCAACAGATCTTATCGTAGGTACAGACACTGCATGGATGGACTCATAGACACTCACCACCTGTATCTGAAATAGTAACACTACTGAAGGATGACTTGCTAGATCAAAATATCATCCAGGAAAAGCTCAAACGTTACATATTTAATACTATAGATTATGTTTCATATTAAAATTTAAACAGTGACGTCCCATGTAGCCTAAGAGATCTACAGAGGGGGAAATGAGGTTGTTTCTTGGTTAGTGCTATGAAGGGAACTCATTTCCCCCTACTAGTTCCTGTTGCTATAACAACACAAACATATTTACTTCCTATTCTGCTTTCAGTAACAAAGGTTCTGTTAGAGCTCGTCACACGTTCTGATTTCATAGCTTTCTAAACCCATTTTGAACCGTCATTTGAAATCTTTGAAAAACACAAAAACTACCATTTTTATCATATTTTTACTTTTTGTCTCAAATCCTCCTCACATTCAGGCTGGAACAACTCCACAACTAGAACATGTTTAGATACACAGAAGAGTGGCAACACAGTTCAAGAGATTTCGACTGTCTTAATTCCTTTGCTTGCAGTGTATCAGACTAACTCTCAAAATCTATGTTGAAACACGTCAGCTGCAATAAATGTGGAACTCATTCGGATTTTCAAAGGGATAACTGTCCATGTCTTAATAAAGATGGCCCTCAGCAAATTAAATTCAGCTCCTAAGTCATGCAACACATGCACAAATAACACAGCACATCCACGATTCAGCTCTGACACCATGATGACAAGTTTAAAGGCAAACCATTTGAGCACAGGACACGCAGAGCATACAGTTGAGAAATCATGTGCTGCTGTTTTTCCCCACAGAGAGTCCCTCATCGTGTGGAGGACAGCAGCGTCACTGTGTCTGTGTCAGATACCCAGATTAGTCTGCCAAAAGCTCTTACCTTGGCCATCTGAGCCTGGACACCAGAAGTCTTCAGGGCAGCCACGGCCTTCTGGGCTGCAGCAGGACAATCAAAGTCCACAAAACCGTATCCTGAGGGGATTAGCAGCACAGTTAGGGTGGTGTTAAATTTTCTTTTTTTTTTTTTTTTTTTTATTGCAATTTTCCTGAAAAATGTTTCCAACTAGTTAAAATTTTGTCATGACACAAACCTCAATGTATTGTATTGCAATTCTATGTAAAAGGTTAAAACAAAGTAGGATGTGAATGGGAATGGGAAGGATACACAATTTTCCTACTTTTTTACAAAAATAAAAGATATAAAAGGTATGTTCTGAAGAATATACTTTTTATATATATATAGGTATATATATGAGTATCAGACATATATGATTTTATATGAGTATCAGACATACTCATATAAAATCCAGTGTAACAAACATGCTTTCAGATGTATTAGTATCACTTGTAAATAGATAGCCTTTAAGAAGCCATAAAACATTTTATGCAATGAGTTATGCATGGTGGAAAATTAACACTTTGAACGCACTGATCTCACAGTGAAACAAGGTAGTGACTGTATCATGCAGAGGGGATGCTTTTCATAGACGAAGAAGCTGTTCAAAGTTGATGTGATATTTGACAGAGCTAAAAACTGGATGGCTCGGAATAGTGGCTGCAAAAGATTTGAGAAGGGGGGTGGAAGTTCATCTTCCAGCAGGACAATAAGCTTATATGCATACAGGTGGAGTCCCAATGGAAAGGCATATTCATGACTTAGAATTCCCCAGTGAAAGCACAGATCACAACTCAACCGAGATTCTGCTGCAAGACCTGAAAATTTCCGTTCCCAGACACCTATCATCCAGTTTGACTGCGGTTGAGCTATTACGGATAGAAGAATGACCAAATACTTCAGTCTCTGTCTAAATCTATATATACATATATATATATATATATATTCATAAACACGCGCACACACGCGCGAGCGCGCACACAAATTAGCTGTGTGTGACCCTGTTGTGTTCATTTGGTTGAAAGAAAAAAACAGCTGAGGATGCAGATACTGCTGGCGCAGGTCAGCTCTTTGTCCTGTGGGGTACAAACAGGGTGCACCTACACGCTTTGTCTTCCTCTGCATTTGTTATATTTAACCTTAATAAAAATCAATTGTGAGAAATGCACTCCCAGCTTAGACAGAGGTCAGACTATTTCGAAGCGCTTTGCTCAAATCTTTTGTTTTGGTTAATACAAAGTCTTGAAAGCTATCATAGTGGGGAATATAGGTAAATTAAAAGCTACAATAATTTACTAAGATACTTCTAATGTGTATAATCAAATAAGAAAGTCTGATAATGTGAATTTCTGCTAAAAGCCACTGGGTGCCTACTGCCTATTTAATCCAGAGGAAGACTGACAAAGCAATCACTATGTCATTTTTAGTTTGAGTAGCAATCTACCAGAACTGGACAAAGACCAACCATGCCACTCAGCAGGAAGAAGGAAATGTGGTCAATTCTTCCCAGGAAACAGGCGACAACCGTAATCCACACACACCGGAGCTGTGTTCGAAAATAACTTGAGCTGGTAGGCAGCATTAACAGCTTGGTAGTCTGTTTCCTGAACCGGCCACATCACCTAAAACCACAGCCCTGATGCTCTGGTAAATTCCTCACATTGGGTATCTATAACGTTGGGGACTTCAAAGAAAGTCAATTTATATCAGGTGGGCTTATTGAGATTTTATTTTTAACCTGAGAATTTGCTAAAGAAACAAAGGAACAATTAAAACTTGACACACCTTTGCACTTGTTTGTAGTTTTGTCCAGGATGGCTTTGGTTGATACTATTTTGCCGTACCTAAAAAAAAAGGAGGAGTAGAAATGAAGCCCTTAGTTAGCAGGCCCATACACCAGAAGCAGACAGTTATATAAAACTCACACAGAGGGAGGATTGAGCAACAATCCATGACATCACTGCACAAATATGAGAAACAGGAAGTGGTTTCCATGTGGTGCTGAAAACCCCAGCATGTGTGCAAAACACTAATCTCAACTTGTCCCTTTTTTTTCTCAAGCCAAACTACACCGATCTTATCTAGCTTCTTCAAACAAAACCTCTTTCAGTCGGAGCCAGCTTACTTTGGTACCATCCTGGTAAAGCCCCTGCACTTTGGGGTGATCAAAGACTATTTTATGCCACAGTTTCAAAACTGTTGTTGGCTGCATACAGAACAAAAGGAGGGCATTGATGATACCATATGAAGGAGCACCAATGTCATTTTAAGGATATTTTATGCATGATGCAGCTACTGATTAGCATTTCTTGTAGCAAACTTTATAATGTAAGTGATACTCATAGAACATGCTTTGTACAACAGCTTTTCAGAGCTCACGAGGTACGTCAAAACTTCAATCTCAAAAGATAACATATTTTAGGTTGTAGATTGTGTAAAAAAATGTAAAAAAAACAAAACAAAAAACAAGATTAGGGTAATCTAAAGAGAAAGTCTGCTTTTGTCTTAAAACAGCTGCAGTTGCTGCTGATAGGAGACACAATGCACTCTCCAATCAGTCAGAAGGACACTTTAGCTAATAATCAAGGCGGATCCAAACCAGGTGAAAGAGCATGAACTGCTGACCTTTCTATCTTGTGAACTCCAATCTCCTAACTTACAATGGCGGTATGTTTGCCATTGCAGTGCCTTAAACAGAATATTGTAGTACATTTATGTGTAGGGTACATAACTTTTTTTGACATCGCTTCCGATTTACTATCTACAATAAGATATACTAAAAAGAATCTAAATAGAAACACTTTATAAATGTAATTGTTTTTTTTTTTGCTTGCATGCAGTAATTTAAGATTTAAGTTAAATCTAATGCTATCTATTCCCCTTTTTAAATGTAAAAAGGGGCTTATTAGCCCTAAGCAACACACTTTGTAATGTGCCCCTTTTCTCTACGATAGTTCCCAAGTGCAAATCAGACAAGATCACCTTAAACCTGTTTTGCAGAGAATCGCAACACTAACCTATCTGTAGTTATCGCTCATTGTTTAAGTTCTACCCAATCTCAACTTTTGTCATTTCTTCCGACATTGATTGAAATTCTGCTATTGAAAAGACCGCCTCTTTAGGTACCACTTTTCGTCTTTGGTAATTACCAAACACCAAACAGAGGTGATTGAGTGGCGCATCAGTGTGCACGTAAGTCTCAGCGTCCTTTTATTAAAAAAAAATAAAAATTGAAGGCCAGCACAGTCATCTCTGATTTTACTAATTCAAGAATTACTAATTCTAATTTCTGTCAGCTTTTGTTCACTTCCACCAAATTTAATCTGTTTTTATTTTTAACAGGATCAGCTGTACCATGTTCTGACAATGGCAGATTTTAAAACCGTTTCTGTGAAAACGACTAAGTTTATTTTGAAATACCACTATGAACTTAGATAGACTAATCCAACATTGCAGAATTAACTCAGTTATAATGGTATAATTTGGTAAGAGAAGGTTGACTGAACGCACCAATTCCAATTAAAATTACTTTTGTTTTGAGCATATAGAGACTCATCAGCTTCAACACATCTCAACAATAGAACATGGGACATATTTAAAAAGCTTTCTGTGGAAAAGGCTACAATTTATTACAAATGTTAGTTGCCCTTCTTACTTTAGTGCTCTACAATACATTTTAACATCTGTGCACTTCACAATCCTCACAGAAAAGCTAATACATTCACCATTTAACCTTTTCACTTTCTTCTATTTCTACCAGTTTATGTCAATAAGTGACAACCACTGCAAACTGAAGCTGGCTTAGGAAGAAAAAAAAAAAAAATCAATAACTAATCAATGAGAGCTAACAGGGACAGGAAGTGAAGTACTCACGGCTGACAGAGCTTGACCAGGTCATGGTCTGTGGTTGAAGGGGACAAGCCTCGGATGTAGAGGTTTGTTTTGCTGAGATGTTCCCAGCCTCCTGAACTGCTGCTGCTGTTGTTGGTGCTGCTGTTGGTGCTTGGGCTAGGTGGAGCCATGGGGTGGGACAATGAGGCAACAGGTGGCTGAAGAGTGAAAACATACAATAACAGCTTGACATTTAATCCACATAAAAAAGCAACTGTGCTGTACATTTAGGTAATAAATGTAGTGAGAGATTTACCAAGGTTAAAAGGAAAATATGACGTTACTCAGTTGCTGTTCGACTGTAGCAGGCACGGAGCAGATAAAAATCACTGTGGCTCCGGAGCCACAAGTATTTGAACAACCGAAAAACACTTTAGTAGTGTAAATTTTCTTAAATCTAGTTTTTAATATGGAAACAATTTGCTTTCTCCTGGATTATCAACATGCCTTAGAAGAAAACATATCCAGCCTTATTTTATTTTATTTTTTTGCAAAAGTTTTGTTTTTTCTCTATTTTAAAACCTATAAATTAAATGGTCAGGATTTTTATTACAACACATTTCTTACACTAGATATGTATCAAAATTATAAGTTGTCATTTTTCTAATGGTAATGTAACATGTAAACTTGCTAAATGAGTTTTATTTAGGTAAACTGATGGGGGGGGGGGGGGGAATGGGTTTTTGGTTTGAAAGGATTTAAAACCCTTTGTTAGAAAGAGGGCAAGTAACATTT
>NW_015113604.1:258740-262327 GCF_001443285.1 Poecilia latipinna | reverse complement strand
AGAGTGGGAGGGGGGGGGTGGGGGGGGGGGGGGAATGGTTCTTTGGATTGTAAAGGTTGCAGACCCCTGGTTTAGAGTAAGGCTAGTTAACGTTTCAGTGAACAGCAATGCTCATGGGAGCGGTTCCGATCACAGAACAGGTCCACAAGAACCTACAGCAAATACAAAAGTGTTGCACTAACTTCTCAATCCAGGTTCAAATAGTTGCTTATTGAGAATGGCTGACTTTTCTCCTTTATTGTAGAGCTAGACTGCTTTATAGTTTTTAATCTCAGAATATTTTTTTGAGTTTAAAAGACAACTGTTGAAAGCAGATATTAATATACAGTGCATAATAAATATACATAACCATTTTTCTCACTGCCCGACAACAAATCACACTAATTTTTTCCTGTTCTAGGTCAGATAGGATGATATAAATACTTTATTTTGACAAAATGGTAGGAAATTGTGAGAAATCAATTTTACACTTCAGTTAAATGGAGGCGCACCTGCGAATGTGTTTTAAGGAAATATCTCACACACACTGCTTTGCTGTGCGACATTATCAAAGAAAATCAAAATGGTACATATAGATATCAGGAAGAGACTTTCTTCTGTTCAGCTATGCACAAGTATAAACAGTATGAGAATCTTCAGCCATCATACTGTTGAAAAAGAAGGATGGCTTCTGTGTCCCAGAGAACGAAAGAATTTGTGAAGATGTTGGCAGAAACTGGCAAGACTGTTATTCACATTTTAGGTCACATTTTAGTTCAGTACTGAAAGGCCATTCAATAAAGAAGAAAACCATCACTCAAAGAGCAAAATGAAAGGTCAAATTATTACACTCAGTGGTAAAAACCTTGAGATGTGGAGACATGTGCTGTGGTTTGATGAAACTAAAATTGAAGTGTTTAACCATAGTGACTAGTATATTTATTAGTATATTTATTAGTATATTTATTATTATATTTTGCTGCTGGAGTCACTGGGGTAATTCACAAAATGGAATCACGAGGAAAGAACCTAATATGGAAATACTGACGCAACCTCTCAAGACGCCAACCTAAAGGTTAGAGGGAAGAAAGTGTTTCGAAATGGTAACTATAAAGAGGTGATCTCAGTCCCATAGAGAATATTTGTGCAGAGCTGAAAAGGAGTAGTGAAAACAAGGTGGGCTTCAAACCTGTCCCCATTCTTTGCCGGTTGTGTCGGTGAGAAGAATGGGGCAAATTCCAGCAAAACTTTGTGTCAAGCTTGCAACGAGATACCAAGCATGTTTGATTCGAATGGTATGGCATAAAAGTCAATTCTAACAAATATTGAGAAAATGTAAGTAGATTGCCCATATGAAGAAAGCAACGGAAAAATTCTGCCCATTATTATGGCACTTACCACGTCAAAATAATCTGAGTCATCCTAAAACAGGAAATGTTTAGTCTGATTTAATGTCAGACAATGACGAACCAAAGACAAGAGTGTCTTTTTTTATACAGTGCATCTAAATATCTGGTTTCAGCTGTATACATCCAGATCTTTTCGAAGTCTCTGGAATGTATTTTGGACATTTCTCCCATGCAGATGAGAGGGCTATAATTGCACAACTTTGTCCTTTCTGTTTACAAAACCCAGATGTCCTAGTCTGGTGGAACTTTTCGCCTTTAGGGATCTGTCCTCCTCCTTACTATCTGATACTGATTATCTCCAACCCCACAACCCCCACCATTCTCTGAGGAATCCGAAGCCGAGAGGAAGCTCATGGAATCCCATGCATGAGGTGGTGACAGGCTTGAGCAACCCAAGTCGGGACTACAGCCCAAAGGACCTTTTCTTATGACTGACTGGTCAATTGTCTCGCATGCCTTTGAGCATGAAACAAGCCTGACAAACTAACGTCTTATGAATGTTGCCAGTTCAACTGTGGAAATACTCACTGGTTGTCATGAGTAACGATGCTGCATGCTTTAAATAGTCTACATCTATAAATCTTCATTGGAAGTTGTTAAATATAATCACAAGGCTAATTATTATAAAAATTACGACATATTTTCTCAGTCTACTCAATAAAATCCAGCACATAAAATAGCTAAACAAAGCTGAACATCATTGGATATTGAGTACATTGTGTCCTGACAATGTAACACATTAAAAAAAAAAAAAAATCTAAAGCAAAACATCCTTGTTGAACGTTTCTAATGTATGTTTTTGTATATGGCCTATTATAAAAGCAGCGTTAGCGAGCTGTAGATGTACCAACAAACACCAAATAACCAAAATCAATGTGTGGAATTAAAACAGTTTAACTGACAGTTTAAAACAAATGTACAAACACCCAAGCCAAAGCAGTGGTAAAAGGGAGGAACCGAAGGAACCTGAGCCTTATTTTTCCCTGCCTGTGATTCGGGAATTACAACATCCCCTTTTCCTGTGAAACTGCAAGGGAATTTTTGTTTTCATACAGCTGCCAGGCAGCTCAGACTTGGATGGCGGTGGTGGGAGGGAGAGGATGGCATCTTATCAGCCAGCTCCAGACCAGCAGGGCCCTCATAGGCTCGCCGGAAATATACGCAGGGTTTCCAGTAACAGGCCTCGCCCATGAAGCTCCAGCCACAGGATAAAACACCCTGAGCAATGCAGAGTATATGCGTCCAATAAAAACATCTTAAAGAACCAAAAGGAAACTGGAGAAAATGAGTGTATTAGTCGTGCACAGTGTGGGATAATAACCTATGGCGATACTAAGAATGTATGATTTGTAATATATGATTTGTACACTGCAAACATCTGGAAACAATAGATTTTAAAGAAACGCATGCCTTAGTTATACCAACTAGGGCCAAAGTATGATTATCTATGCATTTTAAAAGAGTTAATTTGCTCTAAAGAAATACCACACAAATTAAGTGATGAGAGGCTTTTAGAGACTGGTGTTTTACGTAACTATGTGTCCCGACTGTTTGTTTCCCGTATCCTGGACTACTGCCAGAGAAGAAGGGATTTTCATTATTCGTAGTTCATGTCAAATGATTAGCAAGAACACAACGCGGCAATTACAATTAACCACCGTACACCAACACGACTTTAAAGCTCCTAATTAGAGCTCTCAAATTGCGAGACTAATTTTGCGACTTTAACTTAGAGGGAGTTTAAAGGGGTCGGGGGTTTTTTATTAAAAAAAAAAAAAAAAAAAAAAAAAAAGGCAGACTGAGTGTGTTTACCTGTTTGCGATACGGAGTCCTTAGTGGGTTTCCAGTATTTGCAAAAATCATTCTCAACCTGAACAAGGAGTTGCTTTTAGTTACGTTTAGTTAGCAAAAATGCACCAAACTCCACTTTTGAGTTGAATATTGGTTGAAAAAAGACAACGCGTCCTCTCTAGTCCGCTAAAGGAGACGAAAATAAGTTTCTGTCCATACTTGCTGTAGACATGTCCCTGTTATCAAGTGTCCGGATTTTAACGAATCCCCTAGGTAAACGATCCAAACTTCGGTCCGTGTCCGAGTAGTCTGAGGCGGATTCATTGATTTGCAGTCACCGCTGTGCTGGACCGAGACCGAGGCTTCCACGGTGGAAGAAACCATTTCGGGTTTCGCTGTAGGGGGGGG
>NW_015113604.1:246251-255559 GCF_001443285.1 Poecilia latipinna | reverse complement strand
CCCGTGACAGGTGCTTCCCGGGGAGAAAAAACATGTTGAGGTTTTGCAGTGGGGGGGGGGGGGGGGTCCTTTTGGAAAGGTAGTCTAAATATATGAGAAAATGTTATATATTTTGTGTAATCAGTGTGAGATTAGATGCTATGTTGTACCAGAAATAAGAAATAAAATTTTAATACTTAATTTGCTATTATTATTTGCTCAACCTGTTTCCACAAAACAGAGCTTCTACCTCCGGTGTTGTTTATTTATGGAAGGATGCATACCAATCGTTCCAATATGTCTAAGGTGGTCCTGGATTTATTTTTCGTGTATTTGTAATACGTTGGAAGAGCAATGTAGTTTTGGCACCTAAAACTTAAGTTGTATCATTACTGTTTAAACTTTACCTTTAATAACATAAAGTTACCTAATTTTAAAAGTGCAATCAGTAATACTTTTATAACAAATTTATATCAGTAATGATTTCTTGGTTAATGTCAAGATGTCATAACAAAGACATTTTGAATAATGTCAGCTTTGTATTAAAAGTATCATGATTTACCGAATGACCCTTTATGACAACAGTCATAAATATTCATGAAGGCTTATTCACGTTCATGACATGTGCTATGTCATGTTTATGACAGTGTCATGTCAGTCTTATTCACCCCCTTCAAATAAAGTGTTACCGAAACTAGATAGTGAGAGCTTTTGCCTCTATCTATCCACTACTAAAAGTAAAATAACAGTTAATGCATCTAGTATTTACTTCACATTATTTTACAATTATTAGTGACTGTGCTGTTGTTTTCTCTAATTTACTGTGCTTGTAGCTTGCCAGACTAAAACTTCCACTTCCTTATTGTTTGGGTGGAGACAAAACTATGCTGTACACAGCGCAACCCCTGAAAATAGACACTTATCAGGGTTGAAACCACCAAAGGAAGTTGGGAAAAATGTGAAGTCCTACTTGTTTGCGAACTTATCCCTTTTTTTTCAGCACAGTAGAAATTTTCTAAAAGAGGTTTGCTTCTGGGTCTGATGGTTGACTCTGAGGGTAAAATAAGTGCAAGTGTTGCTTCATTGCACACGGACCATCAAATGCAATTTAACACCTCCTGATTAGAAACCCAATTTTCTTTTAGCTCCGCACAAGGCCCAAGTCACATTCCTTAATCTTCTTAATTTAAGACCAGGTCAGTTGTTCTTGTGTGCATGTTATTCTGTCTCACTAAGCAATCAAACCACAAAAGTGTCATAAAATAGAACATTTGCTCAGAGCTGGCTGTAAAATAAGTCATAGAAACAGTCAATGGGAGTCCAGTGTGACATCAGTGTTCATGTAATGAGCAGCCCAGGTCATTCTGATGTGTGGGAAGTCACTCTAAATGAAACAAAAGATCTTGTAGAGAAGTTCATTAGGCCAACCAGAGCCATTAGGTCGGGCGTTAGAGGAAAGGGAGTGAGTTCTGATTCAGCATTCTGCCCAGGATGCAGAGGGTGTGGGGGGCTTAGTGCAGACAGAGAGGCGATTGAACCACCTTTTATGAAAGCATGAAAGAAAAGGTTATCTCACACAAGCATTCATACCTCTATAATAGACCCTACCCATAAAAAAAATATTGCCAGCTGGTGACCACTTTAACAGATGTACTTATAGTAACAGACTGAGAAGCAGTGGGGAAAAATATTCTCACATGCATTTGATCCAGAGGACATCTTTACATACGTTTACGCAAGTTCAGATTGTGCTGGGATAATTACTTAAACAGGCACATACCTGCATAATTTCAGAGATTACAAGATCAAAAATCACGAGCCAGTACACACACAGAGATACACACACTCATACTGACATATACACACTGGGTATTTCCAAGGGAAATAATTGTGAGGTTATTTTAAGACACCGTGCTGCTTTGCTTCTTGTACTCACTCTTCCTTGATCTTATAAAACAGCAAACAAGTATGTGAAAAAAGAGCCTTTTCTCACAGTGTGTGTCAGCATTTAGGGTTGGATCCAAAATAATCATGTTCCTAGTTGATTTAACTTTTACAAACATGTTTCTCCTTAATATGTTGGAATGGCTTAATTAACCACAGTCCTGACTTAAATTTGATAGAAGATCTGGGGGGGGAAAGAAGGGGAGATTATGGGCCTTGTAACTTCAAAGACATGCAAAAGATAAATGGCCAAAAAATACCTGCTGAGATGTGTGTGATATCTTTAATGCCAGCAGAGGCTTTTCCCTTGATTAATGAGAAGAGTATAAGTAATTTTAGACATGCCTTTTATTGTTCAAATAAACAATGAAACAATGAAAAATAAACAATGAAAATTACACCGCTTCTTGCATTTTCTCTAAATATCCTTCAGGACATGTGAGGGCTACTTCCTAACAGAAACAAGCTTCTTAGATAAATGAAAGTGGCTTTAAATCTAAATCTAGCAGGGATCTTGAGAATTTGGGGGCTTGATTCTGTAGTTCAGTCAAATCAGCACCAAACATTTTCCCTCAGCCTCTCTCTGTTGATGAATCAAGGCAAGTAGCACTAGTTGTTGCTACAGGAAGTGGTAAATAAAAGCCTTCATGCCTGAATGCAAGAGTTCAGGAGGTTTGACCTTTCCAAGTAAATTAGTGACCACCTCTTTTTTTAAAATACAGGAAAGGCTACCTTGAATATGTCATAAGAAGGCCTTAAGAATAACATTTAACTCTCCACAGCTTTGTATATTTATATAAAAATTGCCAAACATCTGCTGCAGAGAACAAAGGACAAATATTCCCATAATTCTCAAGTAGTCAGATGGGTCTCGCGTTTCTCATCTGTTGTTGGTTCTGTTTGTTTATAGTTATTGTGAGGTCTGGATTGAACAATGGCTAAAAATGTTCTTATTTATTTGCCCAATGCCTTTTTTTCATGCCAAGAAAAAAGTAAAAGAGTTGTAATTGTGTTGGTTTTGTCCAATTGGAAGTCATGTTTACTTTTTAAGTATATTATTTCATGGTTTCCCTGGATAAGAGTAAGAGTCTGTTTTGGATAAACAGTAAAGCTCATTATAAGTTCATAAGAAAAATTATACAATAAGTTACAAAAAAAAAATAAAACAAGACCAAAACGAAATAAATAAAATGAGCACTTACCTGTTCCCTTCATAACAAAAGCATCCTCAGCAATGTTGCTTTTTCAGTGAGGATGTTCTGTGGTCTTCTGTTAAAGTGTTGGTTGTGGTTAAGGCAGTTAACACTGGCAAGGTGTACTATAGTTCAAAGACAACTACAGTTTCAAAATGTTCTGTTCTACAGTGTCTGTGGTTTAAAGTCCTACTTAACAGATGTCAGAGAAAAGGCCAGGCTGACCAAGCATATAGTGATATTTCAGCCTCTCCTCCGCCTGCTTCTGAAATATTTCTGCTTATGATGCATATGCCATTTGACAATTACTAATAAAATAATTAGTAATTGTTCATGTTAACTGAACTCGTAATGAGTAAAATACATGGGCATTTGAATTTAATTGCTGTTTTTTTTTCTGGTTTAAATAGGTTAATAGGTTTTAGGTACCTTTCAACAGCAACTGGGATATTTTTACTGAAAGTTATATTGTGATAATATCATGTTGACTCAACTGTAGCAGATCAACGTTTTGGCTGAAATAGTTATTTTCTTGTTGGAAGATACCATTAAATCACTAAGGTTTTATTAAATTATGCAGTAGATCATCAGAACTTTGTATCAACATTGCTGCAAGTATTAAGGCTCAAATAGCAATGAGACCCTGACTTGAGACCCTTGTTCTGCTTCTCTCAGTATTAGATGCATATTTTAACATTACGATAATCTTGTAAAACAAGACAAAGCAAACAAATCTTTTGGAAAGCAGTTATTTTGCTTAGAATCCCATTAAAGTGACAACATAACACTTTAAGGCTGTCAGCTAAATATATAAAATTAACTTTTACATTTATTTTGGAAATCTAAATTTGAAGGCAAACGTTTGTTTTTTAATTTGCATTTGTGATTGGGATTTCTAGGCACGTATCTGCTGATTAATTAAATCCATTTAAACTGATTCAACTTTATGAGAGAAAATGGTGGCATGTTATGCCTAACCGTCATTTTACAAATGTCAAATGTCCCACAAGATTAATACAGACACAAAGGTAGTTCTCTCGGGATTGAAACTGCCACATTAAGCAGCTCCCCATGAGGGTCGTCTCATTGTGCGCATTTTGCTGCCTGACAACTCTCCAAACTTTATTGTAAACATTGTATGGCGCTGTTCAGGCTTAGCATAATGCCATTGTGTACATGGTCCCTGCAGCAGGAAATATATCCACCTGACACCCTGGTCTGATAAATAAAGTTTACTTGGGAACAGTTTACAACACTGACCTCCTAAGTGTCCTCAAAACAAAACGCCATTCTAATGAGACAAGTGTGGGTGGCTCTGGAAAAAAAAAAGAACTTTACAGCATAATTTAATGAGATATGTTTGATTAGAAACATATTGAAAATCTAATATAACATTGGACACATGCCATCAGACTGCAACCTAGGGATCACTATGTTTGCCAGATCAGTTTACAGCTTCTAAACTTTCAGGCATTTATTTATTTATTTTTTTCATTTTGTTTTATATGTTCTAAAACAAAACCCTGAGGCCCGAAATACATATATTTTTTTTTAAACAACTCATGATCTGTAAAGTTGGATGCCAAGCTTTATTTCCTGAGAATCACATGGATAGAATTTGACTGCTGTTGCTGTTGTACAACTAAAATAGTATGCTCTTAAAAACCAAGGGACTTTCCAAACTCGGCAAGTCTCATGCAGCCTGTCTTTACCTCTGGCTTAGTAGAATACATATTGATTCTTTTTATCCCTTTAAAACCTTGTTAAGAAATGCGCACCTTATAAATCTTACTAATAGAGAATCAATTTATAATTTCACATGGGTTAAGATTCGAAAGGGCCCACCAGAAAAATACCAGCAAATCAGATATTTTGACACTTTGAGAGTGCAGTCATTTGATTTTCAATGTGGAGGTTTGATATTTTAAGTGTGAACGATTACATCCATACATATGGAGCCTATACGTGGTGGTCAAGAACAAAAATTGGAACAGAAAAAGGATCTAAGTTAATATTGTCAATTAATGCATGGACCCAGAAAAGTTACATTTGCATTTTCCACAAATGTGAGTTGAAACTTTTTTTGAACTGGAGAAAAATACAAACATCTCCTCAGATAAACCAGAAATTCACATTGTATCACACTGCTTGTGTTTACATGTTTGTATTTTTACATGTTTACATGTTTTTTGTTGGGTTTTTTTTTTTACATTTTAATCACTAACTTCAATATATTTTATTTACCAACACACATCATTTTGAGGTGATTTAAACTAAAATATTCCTTTGTAAATGTTTTATAAAAAATAATCTGAAAAGTGTGGCAGACCTTTGCATTCAGTCCCCCTGAAACAAAATGCTATAGATTAGATTCCAAAATAACTTTAGCTTTTTGGAGTCATTTCTCTGCTGGTAAGAGGAAAGTCTCTGCCCCAGCCTCACACTGATGAATTGGAAACCTTTGCAAAGCTGCTGGCTTGTATGGATCATTCATGTGTAAAATGAACACCAGTATAAAATAAAATTAGCCAAAAGTTCAACATGTGCATTTATCTGTTGATAAATGCACATGACTATAACTATAAAATATCCTATCAGTATTGGAACACAAGCAGATTTTAGAATACTCCATACACAATCATTGTGTCTATGGAAATCGCAACCAACCAAATTCCAAGTTTTGTGTTTGTAAATTTATATTGGAAAGTTTGTTAAACTTAGAAAAGCAAACACAAAATGTAAGAAGGCTTTGGTGTTGAAAATATTAAATATTTATATATAAGGCACTTGTAAGTCTAACTTTCAGGTTGAATACTCAGAAAAGAAACTGTAGATATTTCTACTGCTGGTAAGAAATTCTCTAATCTATTGATTCTGCCCTTGAGTTTTTGGCATAATAAGCCCCTTGCTCCATATCGCCCTCTTTAAAAGGCTTCAAATGGACCCTGAGGCTAGAGCTGTGGCCAAATCCATTGTCTGCAGCTTTGGCTTCAGATGAATCTCACCACTGCTGTTTCACAGTATCATAAAACCAAAAAAACAAAACAAAAACATTGCATCATTTGATTAGTATAAATCATTTTAAAATACAAGTTGATTAAGAAATGATGCGTAAGTACATCACCTTACTGAAAACATAATACATTCTTTATTATTTTTGGCATTATATGAATGGTGCTATTAATTTACTTTGCATACCTTTTACAAGCCAGTTTTGCTTTCATTCTGCTTCACCTCCCTCTGGGCTCCTGAAATCCGATCTGTGTGTTTCACAGTGCATTCTTCCTCTCCCCTCCTCCCATGTGCATGCCAGAGCCCTCAGCTCTGCCCTCTGTCAGATTTCAAGTTTCTGCAGACCTACAGCGAATTGTTTATTTTGCTAGACATGGAGGAAACACGGATGTGCCCTTCATTGGCTTCGAGATTTAGTGCTGAGCCACACTTCAGTGTGATGTATATTTGGAATAGAGCCCTCTCTTACAGGAGGTTTAGTGTCATTTTCAACAATAAGCTTTTACTTTAACTTTACCAATAATTTTACATTTTCACTTTAACTTTAACTTTCTATCTTACAAAAACTTAGCAAGCTTTGAAAAGAAATATAAGGTACAAGAGCCATCAAGTCCTCTTTTATTATCATATTGTCTCTTGTTAAGTTTTCTTTAAATGTTTAAAAGTTTCATACCCACAAACTTCAAGCAGTTTCAAAACCATAAATATAACCCAGTACAACCAACTGTCTCTTGGCCAGGACTCCCTTGAAAAAAATGATATTCAATCTCAATGTTTTTTTGTTTTTTTTATCTTAGTAAAATAAAGGTTTCAAATAAAGGCAACCTAATTAGTAAATGCATGTGTACTTTAATCTAAGGATACATACTCTGTGAATACCCCGAAGTTTAGTGAACCTTGGCAAATAAACAACATCATAAAAACCAAGGAACACCACAAATGTGTCAGGAATAAAGTTGTGGACAAGTATAAAGCAGAATTAGGTTATAAAGTAATATTCCATGTTTGAACAGAAAATGAAAGCATAAGGCACAACTACAAACCTAGAAAGACGTCGAATACACTGCAACTTTGACAGGGAGAACATTAATGAAGGGAGCAGCAGTTGCCATTAGTAACTTTGGAGCAGCAGATTCACAGCTCAGGTGTGAGATTCTGTTGTCCAGGCATCTAGTAGTTGTACACAAATCCAACCCCTGCTGGAATAGAGGCAAGGAGAAAGCCGAAGAAAGCCACTTTTGAAACAAAACCATTTAAGGTTACAGTTTTGCCACGCAGAGGTAGTGTCCTTGATGTCAGTCGAGATCCAAATTTGACTTCTTTAGAATGGCCTAGTCAAATACAGGCCTAAATCCAAATGAGAATTAGTGACCCGATGTAAAAATTGCTGGTTACAGGCACTCGTTCAATTTGAAGGGTAGGCCTACAAAATAATAACTCAGGAAAAATGATTACAAAAGAACATCATACTTTTCAAATGTTCATTCATAGAACTACTTAGCAGCCTGCACCATCTTCCTTCAAACTTGTTTGTTGTTTTATGTTGGTCTATTCCAAGAAAAATCCCAATGAAATGTAATAAAGTTTATTTAAATATTAGCAGGTTGAAAAGCATGACACTTTTGAGAATGGAATTGCATTTGGTCCCCATCTCTTCAACTCGTCTTTAACTTAAACAGCTACACACCCCTAAATATTGCTACACAGACAGGAAGCATTTCTTTTATAACCTTTGAAACATATGGCATGCTGTGTAGCCAGCTGAGTAATATAATTTCCTTTTCAGGATATATGAATAAAGGCAGAATTGTGAACTAAACAGAGATGGAGGAGGAAAAAAATGGTAATTGAGGTGAATGATTGTCTGGTCATTGAAATGATTCATTTGCTTGGCTCAGTGTTTAGCTGTAACATCACAGCTTATCAGCACACCACAGCCTGAGTGACATTTTTCTATACCAGAACCACAAGGCTAGGGTTATGTCAGATTGCCACAAGTTCAAAGCGACCTTGAGAAGATTTATGTGAAACCCTGGAGATGTCCCACTGCTCTTTTTGGAGGACGGTGAAGTTCTGAAGTTTTGGGGTTGTTTGTGGTGCTTCTGGGTCTGTAAGTCATTCTCAGCTGGAGGAGAGGTTGAGGTTGGAATGTCGGCCGGGGTCGGGTCAGAGATGGAAACCTCTGGAACAGGACTCGAGGAAATGACTCCTGGAGGAGCCAGTTCGCTGAAGCCCCACAGAGATGAGCAGGTCACAAGAAGTTCTTAACTAGTTCAGGACAAGAGGGGAGAAAAGAAATCCTCATTTATTCTTTCTGCGTTGTTATTCATGGTTCCTTCTGGAGAAACAGTATTTGTCCTTAGGTGGAGAAAAAAACATGTTTATTTCTGCAAGATTGCACACAAAACATGATATTTTCACAGGAGAGAAAAAGACACAGATTTCATAAAGCTACACATTATGGCAACATATAATTCAAAAAGTTATGTGTCATTTAAAAAAAAGCACCTGCAATATGCAATATATATATATATATATATATATATATATATATATATATATATATAGTCGGATTAAACACTAAATCATTCTTAGCTACATGGGATCACCAACTCTGACTACTCTTAGTTACTTCTCTTCCAAAAGACACTCTTAGCTGCCATCTGCTGGTTATGGTTTAGGTTTCTTGACTGTTTCTTAACTTTTAGTTTGAAAAGTCAAGGCCAGGTTGGCATTTCCTCAAGAAATGAAACAGACCAGAGCAATAAATCATCTAAAACATGCCCACTCACTAAATACAGTGGGGGTTTACAAGAGATTAGTTGGAAGAGAGAACATTGTTTGTGTCAGCTGAGATCTATACTCTCTCAATGCATGTTCATGCAAAAATGAATCTGTTCTCAGAAGTGTCCACATAAATTGCACAACTTCCTATTAAAGAAAGGGTTCTTTGTACATCTTAAGCATCTAAATTGTGTTTCTCAGGGCAGAAGGATAACAAACTTCTAAAAATATGCAATAAGGGTTTTTTTGTAGACTAAAACTTGTAAGGATTTTTATAATTTTCAACATCCCGTATTAAATTCAAAGCTAAAACCATCATGCCTGATAATGAAGTTGGATTTAATTCAGTCAGCCTAGAATCTGCATTTTTCCCTTTTTTTTTTTTTTTTTTTTTTT
>NW_015113604.1:234034-243125 GCF_001443285.1 Poecilia latipinna | reverse complement strand
CTAAAACCCTCATTGCTGGTAAAGAAGTTGGGTTTTATTTAGTTAGCCCAAAATTTGGATTTTTTCCTTTTTTTTTTTTTTTTTTTTTTTACATTGGAACCAAGAATATCACTATTTTATTGGAATTTGGTATGGTATGGATTTTGTATTATAGACCAATACGACATAGTAATTAAGTGGCTTACTTTTGGAAAGCGTATAAAGACATATTCTATTAAGATTTACAGCTGGAAATGCAGTAAAATGTGGTTCTACAAAAGTACTGACTGAATTCTTTTGCATGCTTTTCAGATTTCTATTTGTGAAGAATTTTGAAAACCCTCCTCCTTCACATTAATGCACTACACTGTGGTGATCTGTATCTCATATAAATCCCTGTAAAATACATCAGCTTTTGTGGTTGTAACTTAACAAAATATGAAAATGCTCAGAAGGGATTAAAACTTTTTCCATCATACTGAAAATGCATGACCCGTTTTCATTGCTGCATGAACAAATTCAGCTTGATGTTAGCAGTTCAGTTAGCTGCCCAATCAAAATGTGAAAGTAAAAACAAGAGAAGTTTTTGTTAAAAGGCTCTGGACTCTTATAATGCAGACTGCATGGGGTTAGGGCTTTTTTATGTGCTGGATTTTATTGAATAGACTAAGAAAATATGTTGTAATTTTTATAATTAACTTTGTGACAATATTTAGCAACTTCCGATGAAGATTTGTAGATGTAGAAGATTTAAAGCATGCGGCATCATTGTTACTCTTAAACAATGAGTATTTCCACAGTTGAACTGGGAACATTCATAAGACATTAAACAGCTCCAAACTTAAAACATTTCATGTATGTTGCAACTTTATTGGCATTATTAAAACGCTTGTTATTCTATTGAAAAATCGTGCTGAATACGCAGTTATAAACGGGACAGTGAATTTTTTGACAAAGTTAATAAAGCACAAGTCGACTTTGGGGCCAATTTTCACATGCACAACAGTCGGTTTGCAGACGCGTAGGTTGGAAGAACCCTCAGCTTGTTAACCACTCTGTGATTGGTCCGGGCCGAGTCAAGGCGGAAGTCTACAGAGCAGGGGGATTCCCCGAGGGAAGTTCCCAACTCAAACTGGGGCTATGTAAAACATACAGCGCCATATCCTCTCCAGCGCTTCGTAACTTTGCATCTGAAGATTAGGGCGACGATGCTGCGGTGGTGTCAAAACAACAAATACGACTTAAATAATAGGGGACTCAAGTGAAGGTAAGGAGGACGCTCTCTCACACGCAAACACACTCACACCGGCGGAGAGGCGGATGGATCTGCCGAGCTGTTGCTCGGTCGCCTTACTGAAAACACCGGCTAATGCAGATCCAGTTCAAAGAATACGGAACTATGCAAAGCACTCTTTAAATGTCACTTTGTAACCATTGGACATGTATCCCGGATGGTTTTAGCGTAAGTTGTGTTGTATATTTCTCATTCAGGTTGCTGTAGGTACTCCTGGAACTGTTTGTATGGAGTGTCATTGATAGGCAGTTTAAACTGTGGAGACTGATCAATAAATGATACAGATCTCACATTATTGCCAGTTTTTGAGTCCGCAGCTGCACATTTTGAGCTGTACTTCTCTCAAAGTCGATTAAACATGCGATAATTGTTGATAAGAAGAAAAGAAAACAATGTAAAAACTGTGTATTTACACAATTAGTGGTATCAATTATTTATCATTAGTTTGTTGAGGCTCTGTTATTCAATATCTTCTACATTCACTCTTTAACTGTGGCACATTTGACCAAATTCAAATAGTAGTAAGGAGATAGTAAGATTACACAATCAGGGTTGATAGACTTTTCATTATTGCAACATTTAGCTTATTTTAGCCTGCCAATACATTAGGCAACACTTTAAAGGTTATTTTCCCCATTGTTCTGCTATTTCAACGTGTACAAATGCAAACTAAAACATCACAAAGCAGGAAAACGCTACTCAATCTGCAGATTTTACTTGTGAAAATGTTTATAAGCGGTTGTTTTCAATTATATAGGGCTCATGCCTGCCGTGACAGTGATGACAAGGCATGGACAGGAATATTGGAGACCAGCTAAACAAAGCTTTTGAAGCTTATCGCCAGGTCTCCATCGAAAAGGACAATGCTCAAAAGGAGTTGCAAAAAATGGTAAGCAAATGTTTGGTCAAATGGGCTGGTCTTTGCCGCTGCAGTGCAAGTGTTGAATTAAAAGTGCGCTATGTCAGAGAGACTTTCTAATGTTGTGGATTTAAACGAGGCTCACAGCCCTGCCAAATTGCCATATTTTTGTGTTGGGGAAAAAAAAAAAGAGTTAATTATAAATAAGTTTAAAACCTTTTATTTAATAGGGCATATTTTGCACAGTTCAACTGAAAAACAAAAACTAAACTAATCTGACAGCAGAAAATATGTACAAAAGAATGATAGTTCTGTTAAACTGGACAACGTTAAGCAAATATTTTGTTCATGTATCTTTTGATCTAATTTCTACATATAGTCTTGTTAGATACACATCTAGCACAAACGATGATGAATTTGATGTGCCTGATAAACTTCGAAGTTATCCTCGTTAGGAATTTGAACAAATGATCAAATAGTGCTCAGAACCCTCCCCCCCCCAAAAGTTCACACTATTAGTAGAGCCTAAAATCATTCATACTTCTTATATAGAGTCTACAGAGAGAGATAAACATTAGAGTGATGGTAAAGAGGCCTTCCAACCTCAAAAGACTTGGGGCTTACCACCAAGCAGTGTCCAAATATGAGAGGAAACATGCAAAAAGATGGTTTGTAATTATAAGAGGGATTTTATTTCTGTAATACTAAAGCCAATTTTTTTCAGACTGTTGAAAATGGTATAATAATTTTAAACATCATATATCTTTTTGGAAAATACAAAAGGACACATTATTTTGAAAATCAATTCTCGTTTTCCAATGTTTTGTCTTCTTCAGAGATTTCTCTTTTACTTCCTGTCATAAACAAATGTCTCGGTGGAATGAAGACCGTTTTTAATCTGTATCTGCCAGGGATTTGAAAGATTTGGGCCGAGTTGTGTAGTCAATGGTACAGTAAAGACAGGCGTTAAGTAGTTGGAGAAATACTGTATACGGCAACAGCAACGTTAGTAAAACTCGACGTTTCGTCAAAATTAATGAAAAAGACAAGAAATTGTCCAGACCTGGCTAAAATAAATAGGATAGTGGGAGAATGTGGAAAAACATGGGAGGGGGTGTGGAGCAGCATCTTGATCTGGAGTTAATTTACGTTGGACTGAACTAGTTTTTAAAATCAAAATAAATTAAACTACACATTCTCCTAGGAGTATAAATGTTTTGTTGTTTTTCGGTCAAGTTGTACAGGATATATGTCACATTAAAGATTGGAAAAAGTTTGACATTTCTTTATGTCATAAAAACCTGGTATTGTTTACGGGGATGTGTATGGTTGTCAGGACGCTCTTGTAAAAGAGATCTTTGATGTCGAGGAGTTTTCTCCTGGTTAAATAACGGTTGAAGAAGAAGATGTAGAACTCTGAAAGCCACTGTATTGTTGTTGTGTTTTTGTGTTTGAAGTGATGGTTTTTAATATTGATGAAATGGCTCACTGCCCAGGGCACAATTTGCGTGGAGGGCAACACAAACTCTTCCGCGGGTGGGGTGAGAGAGTTTCGTGTTTTGCTTCCCAAATTAAGTTTTATACAGCTTATAGACCTTCCAGTGAAGTGGTGAGTAGGCACCTCCCACTGAGCTACTTGTTGCTAAGAATTAAGAGGGAAAGGGGTTGGGCTGAGGGCACAGAAGGAGGGGTTCAACCAGGGCTTTATTTATGCAAAAAACTGCCACAGTGTCTGTTTGCAGTTGGAGGAAATAACAGACCCCATGTGTTTACAGAAGGAACATTATGAGCAGTACACTCAAGAACTTATAAAGCAGATAGAAGACCAGCAGCGTTTGATTTCTGATCTTGAAACTGAGTTGTCAGCAACAAGGCAACCCTCAGGTTAGTCTCTGTGACCACTTACCTTTGAATTGTGTCATGTTTTGGAGCTGCATTCACAAACTGTGAAAGAATCAGCTTTATTCTTTTCCACCCAGTCCTTTGTCGCACTGATCATTTTTATGTGACTCTTAGGAGAGATGAAATGTGAGCCTCGCAACCATCTTCTCAAAGCGGCTGCCTCTAGTAGGAAGACACAGTACCGGGTATGTTCACAGCCACAACTTTTATAGCTCTTCCTACCTCTTCTGTTTGTAAAATTAAGGATATGCATCCTGTAGCTCACTGCTTCCTCTCTGTGTGCAAAGAGAGGCGCTCTACTCAAATTCCACTTTCTTTTGTGCTGAATAATTCTAGAGAAGGAAATTGTACCTGCAATAAACAGCATCATTTGTAGGATGTGTAAAATAAAGTCAGCAAATGATCAAGATGGTAAAAGAAGGTGGTGTACCTTCCTTTATAGCTATTTGTACCATCACAGTCTTTAAAAGCACCTACTTGTTCATGTTTTTAACAGAAATTAAGACATTTTTGCCATAAAGATGAAAAACATTTTCTTTCATGATTATTGTGTACACAAGTTTTTCAGTATTATTACAGTTTAGATCAAATGTGTAGAAATGTATCAAAAGGTAGTCATGGCATACTTATTGTTTTATTAGTATGCTTATCATTTTGCCTTTAATGGATGCAGAACATCCTTGGTACTAAACTACATTAAATCAAATTTATGTTGAGATGCAAAACTTTCTTGTTCTTTGGGAAAACAAGATAGAAGATTAGTGAGAATATATTCACTTTATTTGGTAGAGCAGTTAAGACAAATTAACTTAAACGGATAAAACAAATAGTTTGTAGCTAAATGCTGTAAAATGACTGACATATCCCTTGTAACAGTCATTCTGCTCTAGAATGTCTTTTTCAGATATCACACAAACATACAGAAATGTTAAAACAAGCTCTCTTCTTGTCTTCACAGTTTAGAACAATGATGAGAGTTATTCTAAATGATAAAATCTTTACTTTTTTTATAACACAGAGTGTCTGTAGAGTGGCTAAAAGGTCACAGGTTGCAGAACTCTGGGCTAGAGAAAGAGAAATGGCATCTCAGTGATATTACCTGGATAGTAAAACAGGAAGCAAGAAGAATTTACTTTTACTGTGCAGAATCACGAGTTGTTACTGTTAAAAAAATTACCAGGGGTTCAACAATTGCCTCTACATATCAAATTAACAAACATATCTGGCTGTTTTCTGCATCTTTACCATGCTTACAGTGCTGTGGAGAAGAATTTGCTCGCTTGCAGATTTTCTTCAATGTCTTTCTTATTTGTCTTATTTATATTTTTCAGATTTTTAAGCTAATTTTAATGTCAGAAAAATGTACAATACAAAAAAGAAAGAAAAAAAAAAGATTGCCAGTGATGATTACATTTATACAAAAACAAATCTAATCAATCTGGTCATCTGGGAGAAAATAGTCCCTAACCCTAATTGTGCCATCCATTGGCAGCATAGAACTGTGCAGGAAATTTGACCGACTCTTTTTTGCAGGATTGTTTTGCTTCAGTCATATTTGAGGGTTTTTGACCCTGTTTGAGGTCATGCCATAGCATCTCAGCTCAGTAAAAGTTTGAACTCTGCCAAGGCTGATCCAACAGTTATGGAGCTTATTTCGTCTAGTTGTCCAGATCCTGAAGTGTGAAATCTTTTGGCCTACTTCATTTTGTCAGGCAGATTCTAATTAAATAATATCACACTTCAGCCTGGTATTATTCAGGTCCAGGTGTGGCTAGTGAAATTGTCATCGGCTAGTCATAGAATTTGGTTAATCGCAGTAAACTTATAACTTGACAAAGAAAGGCTAATCTCTCTATTCACATGTGGCCAGTTTGTTTTAGCTAGATGAAAAAAAAAATATTGAAAACTGCTGTTTTTATGTACTTATGTGACATTTGTGTGATATTAAAATTTGTTTCATGATCTAAAACATTACAGCAAGAAACGTAGAAATCTGTATGGGGGGGGTAAATACTTTTTCACAGCACTACAAGTGACTTGCTTTCCATCCAGTGTTTGCATGTGTCCTGCTGTGTCTGTCTGGTTTTACTTCACCAGATGGTGCTAGAGGATAATATCGCTGCTCAGTGCAGCAGCTCCATCTTTGCTTGGTCTTCAGTAAGCCAGGAAACTGTTCCCCCCTCCCCCCATCACACTCATGATGCATAAATAAAACGGCACATGCATCAACAGCCTGCCCTTTGGATAATTGTTGTTAATGATGACTAAAAAAATTAAATGTGTTTCTTTTTTTTTTTTTTTTTTCAGGGGAATGTGGCCACTGTTGCTGGTGCTTCAAATTTGACAGTCAACAGCAGCTCCGACTAGTACGTGCCTCTCCTCCTAAAGATTTCTCTTTTTTTCTGTAACTGAGCTGACAAACGTCCTATCTTTTTTTTTTTTTTACGTCTTATTTATTCATGTATTTCTTGGGGTCAGTCAGGACATGTTGGCGGCATTTGAAGCAATTCAGGGCAAATTCCGACAGATCCAGACCCTGACTACAAAGCAGAAACATCATCTGAAAAGGTTCCACGGAAGTTACGACAACTCAAACGGTAATATTGACAGTAGTTTTGCACAGTCTAAGCTGAAATGCTGTTCTTGGAATTTTATCTTAATTAGTTGCAACGGATGCGATTGTGAATTGGGTTGTATAGGTCATAAAATCATTTTGTTTGTACATGTCACATCAGCTGATGTCTATTAGCTTTTGCTCTCTTTTTTTAAATTAAATAACTCTTTAACTAGAAATGGCTGATTAATTCCTCAGAGATGGTATGGAAAAACAAATCTAATCATCTCAGGAAGAAATGGTGGCACTTTTCTTTGAATTGTGGCTGTTTGGTTGTTTTTAATCACACTGACAAGTGTTTTCTTTTATGTTATTAATAAAGATGGTAACATTAAAGTGTTTTGAATAAGACAAAGTATTGTATAAACTTTTCAAACTTAGTTTTTAATAAGCAAAAATAAATACAACATTTTTCTCATGAACTATTATTAAATGCCCACAGCTGTCCAAAATGTAATGTCAAACTATTTCCCCCCTTTTTTTTAAAAATACAACCTTCATACAATGTCATTTATCCGCCTCTATCTCCTCCATTTGCTTGGATGCCACAGCTCACTCTCCTTCCGTTCACACACTCTTGACTCTGCTCAGCTGAGGCTAATTCATGCTCTGAGCACCCTTTTGTCTGCTGCTTCGGACCGAGCTGACAAGCTCACTTTTTCAGTCACTGTTGCTGAATAATGGGCCAATTTAAAATCAATGAAGGGGGATTTTGGAAAAAAAAAAAAATATTGAAATTTTTTGACCTAATTACAAAACAAAACATTTTTTGCAGAAAATTATCAAATGTATTTTTTTTTTCTAATCTACTCACTCCTGTAATAATAATTAATGAATATAAAATCACAGTGAATATCCTCCAACGGTTGCTTGAGCAAACAGCAGACATAATGAAATACCTCGAGCTCACCGCCTTGTCATCAGTATACATCAGTATACATCAGTATACATCAGTATACATCTCGGACTTATGGCATTTTTATGTTACCACCACAAATTTTAACATGTTTTATTATGATTGAATGTGATCAACACAAAGTTTTGCATAATTATGAAGCAGGAAACTTCATAATGATACAAATTATATATATATATATATATATATATATATATATATAAACTTTTGAAAAAAAAAGTTTTGAAAAGTTTGAACAGTGTGGTACTTTCTTCAGACTTTATTCTCAATCCTGATATTATTATTATTATTATTATTATTATTATTATTATTATTATTATTATTATTATTATTATTATTATTATTATTAATAATAATAATAATAATTATTATTTTTTACAAGACTTTGTAGAGCAACCTACTAGGTTTTGTGACAGATTTTGTTTAAGTTGGGACTTGATCCATCTAACACATGGTTATGCTTTTCACCTGTTTCTACCTGTTAAAAGGTGAATCTCGACCTTTGTTTCAAGTCTTTTACATCATCTAACAGAAGGTTTATTTTTAGCTTCATCTATCCTCTCTTTTCCCATCACGTCTGATCAGGTTCGTTGTCCCTACTGAAGAAAAGCACCCTTCCAGCATGATGCTGACACTACCGTGCTTCACTGTAGGGACTATTTATTCAGGGTGATGTGGATCTTTGCAGTGGCTAAACAGGTCCCATAGGCCTGTTTCTGTGATTAATGCCCACCTTTCTGGTCCATCTGTTTGGACTGTAAATGCTTGCCATTTGTTGCACATAGAAGTGTTGTTAGGTTCTGCCTTCTTCAGATGATGTATTGAAGAGGACTCCATGAGATGTTCAAAGCTTGGAATAATATAACCTAACTTAGCTTTAAGCTTCTTCAGAGCTTTCTCCCTGACCTGTCTGCTGTACTTATTAGTTTCATGATGCTGTTTGCTCACTAATGTTCTCTTACAAGCCTCTGAGGATTTCACAAAACAGCTGGATTTATACTGACCTTAAGATATACACAGAATGACTTTATTTATTAATTAGGGTGCTCCTGCATGTGTGGCTGTACTGGAATTTGGTGAGGTCTATCAGAGAAACGGGAGCCGAAAACATGTTTGATTTATATTTGTAATCAAATTTGAAAACTACATGTCATTTTCTTTCCTCCTTATGCTTGTAGGTTTTAGTTTGTGGTAATGCTGCAAAGAAAAAATTGAAAATTCAGTGGGTTTGAATACTTTTGCAAAACAAATGAAACGCAGGTCAGTGCAATCCAGTGAGCACTGGCTGATTAAAAATAATGTCATTTCCACTTAGATTTATTTAGTTTTCAAAAAAGATTGAAGATTGGAATATTTTTATATCATTCCAACCATTTGGAACAGTTAAACCAGAAAACAGGGCACTTGTAAGGCAAGGAAATTGAATACAAGTGAAAACAAGTAATACATTTTAATTTTAAGCCAACTGACAGGGGGGGGGGGGGAGGGCCGGGGGATTTATTGGTTAGTCGAAAGCGGTGTTTAAAA
>NW_015113604.1:199369-231058 GCF_001443285.1 Poecilia latipinna | reverse complement strand
GGAAAGGAAAATTAAAAAAAAGAAAAAAAAGAAAAACATTTTTATTTTAACCCACCGGGCGGGGGGGGGGGGGGGCAGGCTGGATGATTTGTTGGATAATTCAACGTGGTTGTTCAAAATAGTCGATACAACAAATCTAAACCTATGATGTATTTAGTGTTTACTGTACATTGTTGTGTACTCTAAATGTTCTCAAACTTCTATTTCAAAATTCACCAACATGCTGAAAAGAAACGCTCAACATCTCTTGCTCTCCCATCACCTCCCAGACCAGCGCTTCTCCATGCCGATCCAGTGCACGGACGGAACCGTAGAAGCAGAGAGGCCCTTTCCTACGCCTCTGAGGCTAACTGCGGACGTCCTGCCTGCACCCTTGGCGTCTCGTGGCACCAGTCGGGAGGACAGAGACTTGGTAGACTCTCTCACCAAACTCAGTGTCAAATTCCCGCCCCCCACGGACAGTGAATACGACTTCCTGAACAGTGCCCCGGAGAGGAACATCGGCCTGCCGGTGGCTCGAAAGCCGCCCCTCGGCTCCCCCACGCTGCCAGAGGAGGAGCCCGTGGAACTGCCCTTGCCTTTTGTCTATCCCACGTCCCCCTCCCACTCGTCATCCGCCTCGCCCTCCCATGAGAGCGTGCGGGGACCCGAGCAGGTGAGAAACAGAGAGGAAGGTCTGAGAAAAGTAGTAGCAAATTATCAGTTTCTGATTGGTCTCTGCTAATGGAGGAGTAAAACAGTGTGAAGCCCAAAAATATCTCCCTGGCTAAACATATTACCGTGCGATGTGTGCCGATTCCTTTTTTTTTTTTTTTTAACTTGAGCATGGATGCTCTGCTTATAATTGGCATGTTGGTTTGAAATTGAGAGCCAGATGGAAGCAGCTTAGATCAAGTATGATGGTTTGTTGGGCTTTTATTGCTGATGTGTGTAAATGCTTTAAAAAGTAATTGTGGATTATGTACAGTAAGATTTAAAAGTTAAATTTTCTTTTTTTCAACCGCTACTCCTACAAATATGCGTAAGATAGAAATAGCTGTTTTTGTTGGTTCAGACAAAGAGGGAGATAATTAAACACTTGAGAATAATGTTGCTTTTCTTTGCCGCCGCTGTTCATGTTCTCTCTCTATTGCAGCAGGAAGTTATACCTTACACAGCTTGTTATTACTTCAATGAGGTGTAAAAATACCCTAATTCCTTTTTATTTATCCCACGCTGCAGCCCCGGTGGACCCCCGAGCTGTGTGACGCCGTTGACATGGGAGCCGACCAGGAGCCTCTGAGCAGCTGTCCCGTTGAATGCGCATTCTGTCCCGATTTAGTTCCCCAGAACCTCATGACAAGCCACCTCTACTTGCACTTCTTGCCAAAGAAGGAAGCAGAGAATTGACAGCAGACTGACAGGCAAAGGTCCGAACTTACTTCAAGAACTTTTTTTTTACTGTTTTTATGGTCTTTGCAGGCGTGATCCTGCTTGCCATGAACTCCAAAGCGCTGTACAGGATTTGAAAATTACACTGCTATAAGACTTGAATTCATTTATTTAATACTGAAGAATTTAATGGTACACTTTCCTGTCCATACTGATTTTCTAATATCACACTGAGAATTTACAGTGATGCATATGGTATATATGAGCAAATAAACAATATATTTACTCTTGAGAGTTTTTATAGCTTGACTTGTTTTCAACAGGCAGATGTGAAATTTGATTATATAACAGATGTTCAACATATAGCAACCTACAGAATGTCATGTTAAAGAGCCACTAACTGTCAACAACTTGCAATCATTTTTTTTCTTTTTCATTTTGGATCATGTGCTTTGTTTCAGACATGTTTTAGAGCAGCACACAACACATCACATGATTATCCCAACCAGTTGAGCTTTTCCTGAATGGTTTAATCCCATCCTACTGAATCCTGATCAACAATGAATTTTTTTTATCAGTAATGACATAGCTTTGAGATCGGTTTAAACTATTTCATACCACGTCTTCATGAAGTGGCAGCTCATACCAATTTTGCACTTTTAACTGTATTTTGTATGGAAGTATTTATTCCCTTTAACATGTTTTTCTGTATTCCTACTCTGTTGTACTTACACGTTTCACATTATCAGTCAGATTTTAATGTGATACAACAATAACCTGACTACGTAAAAATCGGTAGTTTTCTAATGATGATTTTACTTGTTAAATTAAATTTTCGGAAAACTGACACCCATGTCTGGTTGCTGCCAGATCTGTAGACTCAATAGATCATTTAAATGGAAGGTGTTTAACAAGAAGTATGACCCAGGCTAGGATTTCTCGAAAAGCAAGACACAATGCCCTTTTCAAAGGAAATTCAAAAACATATTAGACAATAAATCATTGCCATCTATCAACCTGGAAAGGGCTCTAAACCCATGTCTAAAGCTTCAAGGCTTCAGCAAGCGACAGTGGGACTGATTATCCACCAATGGAGAAAGTATGTTACAGTAACAAACCTCTCAAAGAGTGACTGGTCCACAAAAATTCCTTCAGGGATCCACCTACGACTCACCTAAGAGGACATCAAACAACCCAGATCAACATCTACAGCACGCCAAGCTTCACATGCCTCATTTAAGGTCAGTGTTCAAAATGAAGGGTTTGGTGTGGCCTAGACAAAGTACAGAGCTAAGTCTGATTGAGATGCTACTGCATGGCGTTTCCCTGGGGCAAAAATAGGACATATTCTAGAAGCCCATTTTTTTATCCACTCTTCAAAATGGGAAAGATGAGAAAACCTTCAATTCAAGATAGGCTATGTGTGGATATTCATAAGTTAGAACATAGCTAAATGAAAATAGTTGAACTTGCCCATATGTACAATCAGAGCAATAATTAAAAAGTTTACAAGTGAAACTGTGACAAGAAAGTCTGGAAGAGGATCCATGTTTATTTTGCAACCACGCACAGTGAGGAGGACGGTAAAAAAGAAAAAAGATATTTTCAAAGCTTAGAGATCTGCATGAAACTTGCAGTGTGCAATGAAAGATGGACTTGTTCCAAGTCTTTTTTATGCATAATTCTTGGAGTGACAGTAGATAGGGAGGAGACTATATTTAAAAGGTTTAAGCTGCCTTATTGCTTTACCTAACAGAACATACTTTAATTTCTTTGGGTAGTTGGTGTTGATAAATATGTCAACTAATTCATAAAGTGAATTTAAAACCAAACAAGTTGTGCCAAAGTTATTTACTTTGACCTTTTTAACCTTTTCATACACAAGTCAAAAACACAAACTGCTAAAAAAACCCACAAAAAATAAAAGCAAGACAAAACTAATACAGAAATAGATGATAAACAATATTTATATTCCAAAACCACAAACTGTAGACTGACGTGCTGTACAACAAAATTAAGTCAAGTCACTGAAACAAGAAAATGAGAAGATATGAAGTAGGAATAAATGAAAAAAAAGAAAAAAGATTACAGATTTAAACTTCTAATTTAAAAGTTAGAATTAGCTTGACATAGTTATGCAAGAATATAAAACTGTACTATAAATAAAAGGCAATTAAAATGGTATGCTTTTTTTAACTTCTCAATTAGATGTCTGGCATTGTTGACTAAGATTTTTTGCATGAAGCATTTACCATGCAGTTTGAGAAGGGTTGAGGAAACATCGATGCTCAAATTACAACAAATATCTACACATTCATAAATGTTGTACCTTTTATGTTTCTGATTATAAAATCCAGAGTAAATGTTTACATTTGGAAAAATCGTAAGTAAAGATATTGGTGGCAGCATAATGCTGCGGGGATGCTTCTCTTCAGCAGGAACAGTAACACATCCATCCATCCATCCATCCATCCATCCATCCATCCATCCATCCATCCATCCATCCATCCATCCATCCATCCATCCATCCATCCATCCATCCATTGTACAGTGACTTTTTCTCTTAGCATTTTTAAAAATAGTTAATATTTTCATTCTATCAACCGTTTCCAATTAATGAGCCATTAAAGAGTCTAATTTGATTGAGACACATAATCCACAAAACACAATAGAATAAAGATAGATAGATAGATAGATAGATAGATAGATAGATAGATGGATAGATTGATAGATAGATAGATAGATAGATAGATAGATAGATAGATAGATAGATAGATAGATAGATAGATAGATAGATAGATAGATAGATAGATAGATGGATAGATGGATATGTTGTTGTTGGTTTTTTTGGCAAATACATATCCCTAATGATCCTGTCTCCTTAATCTGTGAAACAGCCGAACACTGTGCAGCCTGCATGCTTTTCTCTCTGGGATCATGAACAGCTGCTTGCTCATAATTATGTTGTCATCCGTTGTTATTTGGAAGAGGAAACTCATACTGACAGCTAGATTATTTTTGTGGGCTTGTGTGTATTTCTGTACACCACATTCACCTATTTCTGTATACAGTACTGTGGACTGTAATGGGCATTGTTATGGCTATTGTTTTCTGTAAAACATAGATCCATCTCCCTTCTTACTTTAGAGCCTGTAGATTTGAAATATACTTAAGAGATATATGAAAAAAAAATCAAAGGGGACAAAAAAAAAGGAGCAGGGTATGGATAGAGATGGAGAAGTAGCAGGCTGATTACAAGGTGTCAAAATTGCCAGGAGCAAGAAGGTGAAAGCAATCAGGGGTGAGAAGAGTGCAGCATTCGTGAGGGGCAACTAATTATCCATCTCATTTGTGGAGAGAAGCATTTGAGGCAGCTCTAGTCCACTGAATGGTGACAGATTGGTGCGGAGGAGAGGGGAGGTGTTAGAACAATGGAGCCCAGCTCACCATCATTACTGCATGCTAATCAGCAGTGCTTCTACACCACCAGTCCGTGCTGGAGAGAGTTCGGGGAGACGGGGAAGTCACCGGCTTCAGGGGACTTCATTCATTTCCAAGAAGGGGGAGAAAAAGGGAGAAAATTGACACGAAGCATCGCCTGTTGGCGCTGTACCACCGCTTATTTGAGCACGCTGGTTATCCTGTGCAGACTGATCTTTGCGGCCTCCCCATTAGCTTGCGCTTTGCGAGATAATTGTGCTGTGAGTGTTCAGTTTTAACAAGCGCCAAGAGGAATAATAGTTCACTGAATGACAGAGAGCAAAATAAGTGGAGAGCATCACTCAAGTTTTACTAATGATCAAAAAAAATGTATGGAATACACTGTAAGAGTCAATGATTTCTACAGCCCTACAGGTGATACTTAAAGGCTCAATATATATATTTTTAAATACATGTGCCAAATACAATAAAAAAATAAATATGACTTGATGACATTATCATATTGCAAAACTGCAGTAAATACTATTTAGGTATGAGCTGTACAAAGCACATCCTTGTTGCTGAAATAAACTTGGCTAGGCTTTGAAAATCAGCCATCCTTTTTTGCACTTGCTGAAATTACATAGCATGCTGATCATTATGTTTAAATACCGTTCATAAGACATCATATTTGTAGCATTTGCACATTGTTTAGATTTTGACATATGGAAATAAGCAAAGATACTGAACATACACCCACTACATTTAGTTGTACTTTTCAAGTGCCTCTTGCACAAAAATAAAAAGTGATGTTACATTTGTAACAACATGAGTGGCACTTCTTCAGTTTTCCACACTGTGAAATGGAAATATTGTTAGGTATACAAATGTGTCTTTTTTTTAAGTATCAGGAAAAAATTGCAGCCAGCTGACCAGCGGTGTCCAGCACATGTGGGAGAGGCAGCTCTGGATTACCTCTAGAGAGCAAGGATCTTCAAATCCAGGCCTCGAGGGATGGCGTCCTGCAACTTTTAGATGTGTCCCTGGTCCAACACACCTGAATCACCTCCTCAGTTCGCCATCAAGTTCTGCTAATAACCTCATTATTTGACTTTGGTGTGTTGAAGCAGGGACACGTTAAAAGTTGCAGGAATGCACTTTAAAAAGTGCAAGCAGTACGATGGAAAATTGTTGTGATTTTTAAACTGCTGCAGCGTTTGTCCTTGCCTGCTACAGAGGATCTGCTCCCAGACTTGGTGAAAGGACAAACCTGATCTCCCCTGTTCTAGTATTGTTATCTTCATTTCTCAATGATTTCCATGGAAATCATTGACATTTCCATTGAATTTGTCACTTTATGCGTTCAAGTGATAAAGCAGAGTGAAAATACTGATTTCAAAAATCAATTATTTGCCATTTTATTATCAATTTTGTTAATTACCAGCTGCTATTGGGTGCTGTCTAGTTTAGGTATAATTTAGGTAAATTATTTATTGTATCTCTTGATATACATATTCCTGCATGTTTCAAGTAATTAGTGTGTACAATCTAATGTTTGAACAACATTCATAATTAAAAAATAATAATTTTTAAGTGAAACAAACATAAGTTTGTTGTTTTTTGGAGGCCAGTAATTGGGCTATAATTGCTGCAGACAATAGACAGATAACACACCACTCCACAACATTATTATCTTCAACAATTACTCTTAAGTATTTAACAAATGTTTTCCAGGCTGTGCCATTGCCAAAAAGACACAACACAAGTTGAGGGGAAAAAAACAACAACAACAACAAAAAAAAAAAAACAGTGATTGTTAAAGGGTTTAATCAGAGTGAAGCAAAACAGAGAGCTAGCAAGTCGATTAGGGTCACATGGCCGGAGTGCCCTCTTCGCATCAATGTCGTTTAGACAATTAACAACTTGGGAGAGAAGCATATTCAGCTGTCTGTGCACTGGTCACCGTTGGCACGAGACAATGCCAACTCCGGTGGCGTTGTGAGCCCCGAGTATCACCTCGCAGTTGTCTTGCCATGCGTCAGGCCTGCTCATGCTCTCTCTGCGTGTGCAGGAGTCTGCCTCGGCTGACTTTGTGTTCGGTTAAGTGTGTCGAAGCCACTGGCTGCCTGTGCAAAGTCTCCAAATGTCCCCTCCCTCTTCATTGTGTTTGTTTCGGTGCTGGTCTGAGAGCCCTGATTTCTGGAGCGGAGATTTGGCAGTCACAGCAAGTGATGACAGAGGCAGTGGTGAGATCGCACCCAGAACCCCAAAGGAGGCTCACATTTCAGGCAGATGAGAGGTCTGTTCAGTACACAAAAGCACTGATCAGTGGCGTTTGATCATGCTACTGTTCTAAAAAGTCACACATTTCCACCTGTCTGTCATGTCATTTGATATTTTACATGAAAAGTGTTGGTTATTTGTGCACTTTTGAACATCTTGAGGACATTTGGCGGCCTAGGAGTCTAACCATACAACTGAAAGTCCAGCTCTTATTTTCTTTTTTTGTTTTTTTTTTCTTGTAAACCGGTAAAGGTTGTTTTTTTTTTTGTGTGTTTTTTTTCTTGACACGTGGGGGAGGGACTGGGCATGGGGATGTTTGCGGAATTGCAACTTGCAATTCAAGGGTTAAGGCAGCATGAAAGAATCCATTCTCGGTTTAATGACCTAGCCTCGCCGGGCGAGGACGACAGGGAACATGCTCTTGACTTGTACTGAATTTGCCAATTAACACCTCCGGTAACAGGCTGCCTCTGAACATCACCAGCGAGGAGAAAGGCGGAGCAACTCTCATGCTTTGTTTTTCAGCCTCTGATCCAGTAATGATGAGGTCTGTGAGTTCTTCATATACAGAATGCTATTGCGCCTTTTGGTAGATTGACTTTTTGCCGTGTGGATTGTTGCAATAAGTTAGAGATGAAACCCTCCCCCCCCTTCTTAACTCATGAGCTGGCAGTGGAGTTGGAAACATTTTATTTTCCACATGCCGCTCGGATCCTCGTGCAGTTATTGGACATTCTATTTTTCGCGCACGACCATATGGCCATGTGCCTCTTCAATTAGACATGTGGCTTGTTTCTAAGATACACCGTGCTTGATTAGCTTTGTCCTTTCTTATTGTTGCACTTGAAAACACAAGGCAACAGTTCTGTCCTTGATAGATTTATCAGGAAAAGATTGTTTTTTTCTTTTTCCTTCTTTCAAGTAAGATCCCCGCTCTAGCCACCCCTTCGGTTTCACACATGCTTATCAGACTCCCAAACAACACCTAGCACAGGTGTGAATATCAAAATCCCCAGTGAAAATCACAGTGGGTACTCTCATGTTGTCTTCGGAGTCCTCTTACATGCAGCAGTGGCTTTTGCATCGGGGCCCGAGATACTGCTGGCTAACAGCAACTGCAGAAACACCTTTGGCTAAGTGTAAGGTGGACCTCCTTACACCAAACGCTCTTAATGACTGAAAAAAAACCTGCCACCCGGATCTAATTGAAATAAAAAAAAATAAAAAAATGGAGCTTAAGAGTGAAGAGTACAGTAGCTGGTTATTGCCCAGTACAATCACACCATGACACTGTAGTTTCACAATTCATTAGCAGGTAGTTTCACAATATACAATAATTGAAAGATGGCTGCATAATTGATAGCAGTTCACACCGCAGGGAAAGTGCTCTGATCCATCTAATGATAGTAATAAAGTGTTGCGGGCTGAAGATGCTACCAGTTGAGGTGTGAGCTGTGTACGTTTGCGATGACAAAGGCCTTGTCCTAACACTTTGTCAAACATAACAGATACAAAACACCGCGGAGATGTTACTCACATTCATGTCAGCGGAACTGCGAAAGCTCGTGAAGGCAACCTCGAGGAGGTTGGTGGATCGCCGCGCCTCTTTTTCATGACCACCTTTATGTGTGTAAGAAAATACGGATGCAACATATGAATGTGTTCACTTATTCAGCGGTTTGCAAACCATATGACTCAACGGGAACTGAATGTCACCCTGGCAGGCCAGTTTTCATGACATTTCACAGCAGCTGTAGCTATTGCTCGATTAGCACCCCGAGCAACAACCATACAACGTTGCCCAAATACTATGTAAACATTTCAAAACAATCAGTTTTTGTGCTTTTACAAACACAACCGAGATTACGTCAATATGAAGCTGTGTTTTAAGGAATGCACATCTAAAGCAGAACAATCAAGTCCACGTTTGACCAGTGCCAACTTTGTAGATTTTAAACCCAACAAGTTCCTCAAAACATCAACAACAACAAACAAACAAACAAACAAAAAAAAAAACAATTTGTAAGCACACGATCGGAGTCTGCAAATCACAAATCAAATTTACTGCAGGATAAAGACATATTTTCCCATATTGCTTACGTGGTGCAAAATACACTGACATATCCAATACCCACTGATGGGATATGCATAAAAGTAGTAGAAAACATTTTTGATGGACAAATAACATCATTTAAAAAAAAGAAAGAAAAACATTGACTAAAATGTATATTTACTCAAAGGTTTGTGACATCTTCTAAATAACTACGTAACATTTCAAAAAGTTGGCACTTCTTTACATTTCTAATGATATTCACAAAGACAAACATGGTGAAATGAATTCACTATACATATTGTAAAACTGCAGTAAACACAATAAATCTTAATAAATTGTGGATAGGTATGCTTGGTTATTTCTAGACAGAATGAAACATTATCCTATACTCCAGTCAGCCCAATGTATAGAGCCCTCAACCAACAGGGGGACTCAAGAGCTGACTCAAGTCATGTTTACAAATGTATAATTTCTTTCTACGAGTGATACGGTAATCGCAATCCTGCTTAACAATATATAATTCTTAATATACAAACTAAAATGCAGAAAATCTGGATTCCGCATGAAGCAGTGGGGGCATGTTGAATTTTAAGAATGTTGCTGCTTTGAGTTTTGAGGTGATGTGGGATTAGCCTGTGGCAGCGCTATTTTTGATCAGCATTCACACGGCGGTGTAATGGTTTTTATTTGTGTCCACGCTACTCGATAACTTCTCCTGGGCTTAGTGGAGAGGCGTCCAAGAGTCCTAGAATTACCACTTAAGTCAAATTTACAAACTGCAGAGATTCACTATGTAACCTCAAGAAGATTAGCAGACGCTGCACTCATTTTCATGACCACCTTTATGTGCGTAAGAGAATAGGAAGCTTATTAGAGATGCCACATACAAATCAATTCATTTATTCAGTGTTAAGAAACCATCTGGCTTGATGGGAGCTGAAAGTCATCCTGGCAGGCCAGTTTCCCCGACTGACACCTCATAGAATTAGTGGGAGGACGGCTTAATTTACCGTCTTTTGCTCGGCTCAGAGTGCAGCTTATCGCCTCTCCTCGCTCTGAAACACCAGTCATGATCTAAGGAGAGTCTTCTGCCTTCTCCTACCTCAATTCTTTGTTGCAAATATTCACCAGATCAGGTTGTTTATTAGTCTTAGGTAGTGAGATATAACACTTTTTGTGTTCTCTTTGTGAAAGCTGTGAAAATGGCACGCCATATGTAATACACTTGCTTGCTGTTGGTCTTGCCAATTCCCCCAAGATTGGTAATTCCTGTGCCAATGCTCACACTCTCTCTTTGTCCTTGTGATTTGATTGGGATTGTTGGATCGGGTTTCTTTCTGATGCCGTGTCTCATGCTCAGTTGTTGAATCGATGGCACTCGGAGTCCAATTCAAAATAACCATTTGAACCAGAACATACGCGTTCAGTCGTACCTCAGAGCTACTGATAAAACAAGCATTTCAGAAACCAAATAAATGCCTGAAAAACATCCAAAAGAAATCAGTAATGCTTTTTTTTTTTTAAGCTCACTTCTAATTCTGCACAAAACAAATTGGCTGCATATTTTGTTCACACCTTGTGCAACCTGGGGATAGCGAGCGCAATTCTCCCTCGTCATACCTGTGACAACAACCTGCAAAGTGCTCCCAGTGCCCTAATCTGCAAGGTAGAGACCTGCTGCTGCTGCATGTAGATGTTGTTTTCTTACTCCTCGGATGCTTTTCCCTGCGGTTTTTTACATTTACACACCCACCAGAATCACAAAAGGTAAAAGAGAATATGAGACTGTCTCACAAGCTTCTCCTTTTTTTTTCTACTCTCTCTCTCTTGAAAGCATGTTTGCATCCAGTAGAAAGCAATAAAGACAAACTGATGGTGTTTGATTTAGAAATGGCAGTCAGACAGTGATTTCAGCTCCAACAGATGGCCGGTAGATTGGTTTAAATGAGTAACACCACTGCCTGCTTTAAGAGTTGGCTCAAGTAGTAGAGTAGTGTACTACTGTCATATCATATCTCCTTGTGTGAATGATGATGTCACCATGATAGATGCTGCTCAAGTGGGATCAGACCTACTCGGTGGTGCCTGCAGAGACCTGCTCTGGGAGATCCCTGTCTGGCTGCATTATTCAACAATACTTCTTACCTCTCAAATGGGAAAAAGGAACTCTTGAATATTTGAAAGATAGATTTGATTTTTTATTTACGTGCATGGAAGTGGATGGGAGGAAGAGGGGGGAAAATAGAAAGAGTGCCAGCCGGTGCAGCCTGGATGGTCACCAAGGCAACTTGCCGAGTTTTGCTAACTGATCCACTGTACGGGACTTCTTGGCTGTATCACTGGGGGACGGTTTGGAAAAGTGTGTTACTTCGAGCGCCTTTTGACTGCGACTATGTGTTGACAGATCATTGATCATTTTAGTTTCACAACCATGTGTACCAGTTAGTTAAGCAGAGGGAATTTATCTGCTTTGTGGCTCAGACCATATCTTACTCAAACCTTGAAAAGTATGGTGTTCAAAGTTTAGCTCATTATATCTGTCTGTTGAGATGCAACAAGTCCACTCCATTAAAAGCACTTTCCAAAGTTGGACTAAAAAAACATAAAAGATACTCTTTCAACTAGATATTTGCACATACGGGAATAAAAGGCACAACCATTTGCTTTTCACTTTCTGGCATTAAATTAGAGAAAACATTTCCTTTTATCAGTCAGTTAGGAAAGCTTAGATGATGACCTGATTTCTATGCTTCTAATAGGTTACCTCACAGCACATGAAGTGATGGACGCACTTATATTCATGTGTTTTATACAGCAATCACACTCAAACACACAGTTTCCTTGTGTGAAATATACAGTTCTCTTTCTGATATCAGTCAAGAACTGTGAACCTCCACAAATATAGTTCCTCTTCAGGTGCAATTTCCAGATAACTGGAAGTGCCATGTTCCTCAAAAAAACAAAAAAACAAACAAACAAACAAAAAAAAAAAACCATACACGTGTAAACAGTATGACAATGTCCAGCTATCATATTGTTCAGGAAAAAGACGGGTGCTGTGTCCCAGAGGTAGGCATGTTGTGGTATAAAATGTGTGAATCAAGCGGAAAAACAAAAGAAAAAGACCTTTTGATGATGTTTTGGCTGAAAATCATAATTCTTCACAGTGAGACAAGCACTGTACAAGCACTGAATGGCTCATGAGGAAGAAGCCATTACTCCAAAAGCAACATGAAAATCCAGATGAGTTTGCAAATGCAGTCAGGGACAAAGACCATCATTTTGGAGACATGCTCCATGGTCTGAGGAAACTGAATTTAAAATGTTTTGGCACAATGGCCATGAACAGTTTTGTAAGAAAATGGGCAATGGTGGCAGGTAGGTCTGGCGAACAAAACAAAATAGATGGCATCTTGACGAAATGTCATTATGCAGAGCTACTGTGTTGAGGGAATGTCTCTAGACAACAAGCTGGAAGCAAAAACATTGGTACAAAGAGATCCATAGACATTGAGAAGGTCAGTGGTTAGAAGTGGCCATCAGAATAAAAATGTGTGTCAGCAAAGTGGACCACAAACCTGACTCAGGCACAAGTCATGTAGTTTAAGGGCAATTTAACAAAAATATTAAGGAACTGTATGCAAAGTTTAAAATTTAAGGAATGTAAAAAACAGATCATAATTTAAAAACATTTATATTTATCATTCTGAAAAATTGCAAACAGAAGTAATGTTGGCAATTCTTTCTGAATTAAAACAGAAAAAAAAATAAGCCTGATTTTTGGCAGTTAGACAAAATTATTATGCATGTCTTTATATAGTGTGTAACAAGTGTAATTATCTTGTTTTTGTTTTTACTGTATTTAAGTATTTCTGATCAACTATTTATGAAACGGTAACCCAAACCCACTTTTGTACTAGTTTTTTTTTAAATATATATATATAGTTTTGTCTCTAGGTTTTTTTCTGAGGGCATGAGACACATTAGTTCTGTATTTCTCCACTATATTCATTGTTTTGTCTTTTACAGATAAAAGGCCACAGACATGGAATTAAAAAAAAAAAAGTGTTGAAGGCTTTGTTTCAATACATATCATCACTCAAACTGTCGAAACAATAATGTTGATGGCGTTTTTTGTAGCAAGCACACGCAGACCCCATTATTCTGGGGATGCTAAAATCCGGATTTTCTGGAATGTGCCCGATTTGTCCGATTAAATGAATCAATATTTCAGTTGCAACATAAGAAAGGAAATCTGCTTATTGATAACATAGCAGACATTGTGGCAGACAGCGATAGCCTATTGTCAAGTCGGCGACGCACAAACATGGCTGCCGAACCACTGCTCAGATCCTGATGAGCCAAGCTGAGTATTGATCCATCTGGCTCTGAAGACACTGTCATGTCACCTTTGCATTTAAGTGTTATCTCGTCAGCTTCAAATGATCTAGCTGTCAGATCTGGAACAACCTGGTCTGTGTGATGTTGCTTTGTTCCTAATGCCCAGCTGTTTATCCAGCAGTCTGTGCCAACAGGGTATTAGACCCTGATGTTTACTGTGTTTTGTATATGTTAGAATGAATCTGATCTGCTATCATGCAAACACTGCACTTGCATATGTCTTCATAATTTGACATAACGCGCGTCTGCGCAACTATGTCAGCAATATTTCTGCATGCTGCCTAACAGTTGCCACTTAAACCTACAGCTTCAGTCAATTTTCGTCTTAATTTTATTCATTTTCAACTTTTTTTTTTTTTTTTTGGTATCACCCATTCTCAGGGATAATTAAACAGACAGCTCAGAGTGAAGCATTGCAGCAGCACAAAGCATGTGCAAATTGCTTTAAATTTAATTTCCTTTTTTTCCTCCCGCAGCAGATGTAACTCAGGATAAAAGGTGGCAATCCTGCCTTGTGATGAAAGGCCTGAAACTCTTCCAGTCAAGGTGTGGAAATGGTGAAAAAGTAAAGTAAATTCCAGCAGAAGAGAGTTCAGTCTTATGTTTTTGAGTTTTTTGTTGTTTTTTTTCCCATAGGTTTGTTCATTTTTGTTCTGATGTCTGGTGTTAAATTTGTAATCCTACGTCTGTATATTAACTGAGTTTCTCACTTCGTTTTTTTTTTTTTAAATACCTTTTTTATAAGAGGTTTTTAATCTCGTTGCAGTCAAGTGATCATCTGGATCTCCTTTGTAGATGATAGAAAAACGTCAGCAGTTTGTGCACTACAGAGGCAGCAAGATACAGTTACAGACACCATTTTTCAACCCATAATCAAAGTGAAACAGTTTAGCTTCTATGAACAATAATTCAATTCAGTTCCCTTCAATAATATTTGATCAATCCCACAATTAAATTGTTCCAATAAAAGAAAGTATTTTGAATAAAATATATTGACTCATAAGATACATGATCATTTATTTACAATATTGCATTTTAAATGTATTATTTTAAATGATACGCATTACTTGATAGATTATAATTATTGTATAACATGCATTATTTATCAATGTGAATGTTTCTAAAAACAGAGACAAAAATTCAAATAAAAGAAAAATAAATATTGATCATTTTATTTGGTCCTCTATAAATAAAATTTTTAAAAAAGTAAAAAGTGAAAAAAAAAAAAAAAAAAAAGCTACGAAACAAAACGATTTTCTCAACCATCTATGTGGCAGCCTTATAGATTTGAGCGGTGGCGACGTACATCACGACACATTTATTTTTCCTCTCAACTTGGAACATAGTTCTCTTCCCCGTAGAATTCAGAACTGATCATTAACCTTTCCTTTGGTTCCTTCCCTTGCCTGGTCACATTTCCTCTCTATTTGGTTCCTGGCCCCATATGCCACTTTCCTATTTCCTGCCTGTAGACAGCAGGGAGTAGCTCTATTATCACCTTCCTAGAGCTGTCTTTGAATGTGAGAGGCAATTCCATTTCACTCAGCCATGGGGAGGAGGAGGCGAAGGAGGAGGTGGAGGAGGAGGAAGAAAAAAAAAAAAAAGCAGAGCACACAGAAATTGGTTTAGGTTTACTTCTTATAGCCGACTGTAAGACTATTTTGCTTTCTGGCCTTTATTTCAAAGGCACATCGCCTGTTGTCGATGTGCAGGGTTTTATTTTTTGTGGTATTTTTCCAAGTCTGAGCAAAGGTTAACTGCAGTGGATTATGTTTGGTTGTTGTGTGAACCCTTTATCGCATTTAGAAGCCATCTTTTGAAATATTAATAAACCTAAAGCAGCTATATTACTTGGCTGTGAAGCTGTGCTAAACATAGCCAAGATGCCTGTAATGCTCACTCTCAACTGTGCTGAGCTTCCTGCATTTTGCGACATTTTACTTGTGTTATTTTTGGGCTTCCCCTCAGTCCAATACCGGCTTTTCTCAGCATCCGAGTTCTTTTTGGAATGGAAGGGCTCTTGACAATATTGCTCCTGGATAAATTAAACATGAGTTACGCAGAGTGATAATCTGTGGGCCTCTCTTTTCACACTGCATTCCCAATGAGCTGCGTGTTGGCCTGGTGTTGTTGCCTGTGATTTTAATGAAGATTATTCTTGTAACACGACTGTCGCCTGTTTGCTCCTATTCTCCCCCAAATATTTTTTTTTTCTCTTCAGACTGAGATTTTTTTCTGGTTTCCATCAAATGATCTGTGCAGTTTTGCTGTTTATTTTAAGGACTGTTTCGATTGCAGGTCGATGGCCTGTTTGTTACAGATTTATAATTAAGATACTTAGGTACTGAATCAGATAACTGTTTTCTGTCTTGCTGTTTTTGGACTAAATATTCATCATCAAGCTCACCAATCAAACATAAACTGCCAGACACAGCTGTGACTGACTAATTAGCATTGATTTCCTTCTTGTATGTTCTAATGAATTACTGTAAAAACTTCCAACAGGATTGTATAGTAAGCTGGCTGTGAAGTATGCCACTCTTCTGTAAATATAAAGCCTTTTCATAAGGATGGGAAATATTATAGGCTTGCTGTGGCATAGCTGTACTTCAAATCTACAAATGAATTACCTAGAAAATTTTGGCAGCATAAGAAACAAAAGATTAAACAACTTCTGCTGGTTTAATACTGCTATAATTAAAATGTTTTTAATACTGGTTTGCTTTTTATACTTAACACCGATTGTGTTTCCAAGGACTATTTCAAATTACGTGAACCTGTAATTTTCTCTGCTACAGTTGAGATTGGTTATTTTAAAGGAATTTTCATAAGCAAAAAAGAAAAAGAGAGAAAAAAAAACCCAAACAAAAGGAACAAAAAACACGTTTAGGTTTCATAACTATGTTAGCTTTTTTTTTTTTTTTTTTTAAAGAGAACATTTAAGATAAAGGAGATGCACAGGAATTTGGAAAATTTGATTAATTTAGCTACTTTATTGAATTTTGTGAAATATTTTAATCTTTCAAAATACACATTTTTCTGTGCTTTGCAATATGTTACTATAAGTTTTATAGTCAATTTGTAAATCAATTAAGAAAGAATGCAAAATCTGATTGGCTCTAGGATAATGTGCATAATCCATCCATCCATCCATCCATCCATCCATCCATCCATCCATCCATCCATCCATCCATCCATCCATCCATCCATCCATCCATCCATCCATCACTTCTTATCCCTCCATGTTTGCAGCAAGTGGGGTACACTTTGGATGAATGGTTGTAAATTTTAAATATTGTGGAGTATTAACCAGCATGTTGGAGGTGCAAGAAGTGGGAGGAGAACATTTTTTTTTCCACTAAATATATATATTTTTAAATTCAAATATTGGTATCCCCTTTTATTTGTAACATATGATGACAGGACAGTTAGATGTCACAGGATAGTATCCAGATAAATAATTATGCTTCTTCTTTTCAGTCTGATGAATGTAGCTCAAATTATTTCTTTCCTAAAACCACAAGTAACATAAGTACTTTCGAGTCCTCCTATGACATCAGCTTTTTTTTTTTTTTCTGGCAGAAATTCTTTAAACCAGGGATGTATTTGAAAACAAAATTTAAAAATATAGCATTAGTCTGAGTTTTGTAATTGCATATCAATTGTAATGGAAACAGAGTGAGGAACCATAATTTAACAATCAATACTTTACAAATCCTTTACGATGAAACCATTGCAGTGTGTCAGCAATGCATACTCTTATATATTAAAGAAAAAAAAAAAAAAGCTTAACGCACAGTCTTCTGATGGTTAGCTTGAGGCTGACTGGGTTCAGAACATCTCAGAGCTTCCTTAAAGTACCAAGTGCACACTTGGTCTTGGCCACTCTTAAAATGGAACTGATGTTCAATAAATAATTTCAAAGTCACAAACATCGCGATCACAGCGATTCAATGATATTCATTTGGCATAAGTCAGTTTCATTTCTGCATGCTTTTCATCAGAAATGGCTTAAAAAGTGGAGTTCGTCTGAATTTTTTATGCTGTGGGCTTACCGAGGGGACAGTGGCCATGTTCCTCACTCGCAGACGACTGACGGTGCATGGCAGCAGAAGTAACAAAATGGTCACAAACCCCTACCGCTCTCCCCGGGTCACACAGGCTATTTAAAATTTAAAGAGAGCAGCAACAAACCAAAGAGTTGATAACGGATCAGGAGCAGGTGATAAAAGAAGTTATGGTAGGAACATTAGCCCTTCTGCAGACTTTGTGCTTCCAGAGATTATTTACCCACAATTTGTTAGGCCAAATAATGCGCATCAGTGAGTGTGAAGCGGTTACAAGCATTACTCTCAGGGACTTTGGTACCCAGAGGATGAAAATATTTCACAAGTGCTATTTTGTCACGGAACTGGGATGAGGCAGCATTCACACATTTATAATTATGCATGAATTTCATCTCACAACCTCCTAATTCAAATTATTCTAGCTTTTTGAGAACTGCGGCTATAATTCTTGGTTGATTCACCAGCGTAAATGAGTTCACATTTCCAAAGGATCAAATTTATTGTCCAGCCGTCATAATCACACAATGTGAACAGACAACAGGGTTGGGGATGTGTGATTGAGTAAATAGAATTTGGATGAAAAATAAACATATATGCACTTTCTTTTGTAGAATTGGTGTGAGATATTGTGAAACTAAATGTTAATACATTTATGATGGAATCGCGTACTTCTTATCATGATAAAAATAATATGATTTATAAAATCATATTATATGATTGCTAATTTTGTCAAACTATTTAGTTTTATATGTCAAATTAGTCTAATGGCTGACTGATCTGATTACATTATATAGAAACATGACAGCTATGATCTATAGATTAAATGGTTATCTAATGTGTCACTGATGTTTCATGATGTGTAATATAACCTGCACACTTTGTAATTTTCTTTTGGGTAAATTATGAGAAATATTGAAAAAAAATATATACACATTGTTACATAATAAATAGTTTTAACAGTCATGGGTTAAAGTTGGATCACAACTGTCCTAATGCTCACAAATACAGGTTAGGAAGCTAAAAAAATGGCAAATGTCTGGTAGGTTTGCTTAGCAGCTTAATTGTCAACACCAAAACAAGATTGAAACTTGACTTTACTAGGCCACGTGATTTCATGATCAACTTGTTTTTGTTGAAATTTTTAAAATGGGGATGATAACAACTATAATGGAAAGCTCAAAAGTATGCATAGATTTAGAAATTAACTTCTTTTTTTAAAAAAATCTAGAAGAGAAACAAACTTCACATATTCACAGAACATTGCCTGCAGTCAGTGCTATGGAAAGTAAACCCCCATCCGGTTAATTACCTGCTTATTGACACACCTCCTCCTTCTAGAACAGAGCACCACTTTGCACATACTGGCCTGTGATTAAACAATCTATCAATCCACCAAATCACAACATCAATGAATCCAGTCATTATGAAGCTGCTTTGTTCGTTTACAAGTTGCATTCACAGTTATTGCGCACACATTAGATGAATACTTAACTCAAATTTATTTTTTTTAAAATATACTACTACACCTGCAAAAACACTATATGTCTTATTTGTTTACCATTTGCTGAAAAACAATAAGTAGTTAGCTTTCGTCTGCTGGATATGTCAAATGTTTGAATTTATACCTTTTTGTGCTTGATTAAAAAACCTAAACAAAACAAAACAAACAAACAAAAAAAAAACAACTTACAACCATTTTGTACAGATTGAAACCCCCCACACAGTGCAGTTCTGGTATGATATTAGCACATGATACCTGTCACTCTCATTTCCAGCGAACATCATGATCACCTGTCCCGAGGTTAATTTGCTGTGAGCTTTGTGGTAAAGAATCACACTCGAGTCTGGTCTGACTGGGCCACCCTTAAAGGACATCAATAATGAGCAGGTGTAGGAGTGCACTTCTGCGTAGACGCGTGTCTCCGTGTCCAGGGAGGACGGCTAATAAGGGTTTAAAAGCCACAACTGTCCACTCCGCCCCTTAGCAGGCCTCCAGCTGTCTTCTCTGTCAGAAAGCGCCCTGATTCCCTCTGACAGAGAGGACCACTGATGGCAGCAAGTCACAGGGGAATGTAGTTATGCTAGCATAGCACAAAGCACCACCCTATTGAATCAGATTAGCAATGCAGGTTAATTAAAGACATAAGTTATGTGTCACTTTTGTTGATTTTGTTTTCTCTTTTTATCAGTCAGAGCAAACAATGATAATAAAAAGAACCTTGACTTTGATTTATTGATGGAAATTCCAATGTGACATCTAGCAAACAGCATATAAATAACTCAAAAGCCATCTTAAATGCGTTCCCATGAAATTTTTAGAGCTACTGTAATATAAGCCACTACCTGTCATGAATCCCAAATAACCTTGGCTCTCCCCTCTTAGTTCAGCCCACTGAGCCTCATTCCTTATTACTGGCCTGACAAGGAAATGTTTACCCATCCGACAAGAGACACGCCATTTCATAGTCACAAAAAGCAATTTCACCTGACTGGAGGAGCACACTATGTCCCAATATCCTTGCTGGCTATAATTTTGTTGTCATTTTGTGTGCTGTGATCATATCATTGAAGTGACAGTGCTGGGCATTAGGTAAAGTCCCTAAGCTGGTGCTCACTTTCAGGCTTGTTCTCTCCTTGTCATTCACATTGATTGGATTAGACCCAGGTGGCGTACAGATTCCTTTGGCACAACAATAAAAAAAAAAAAAACAATGATATGATGATGAAAAAAACCAACATTGTTTTTTTTTTCATGAAATTAACACTGTTAATCTGCAAAGGTTTGATGGAAAATATGTATTTTTTTATAATAATGCATTTTAGAGAGGACTCTTGCTTTTCTGAGCTCATCACAATTCAGTTCTGTGAAAAGAGTATTTAGCTTGTTAAAGTTTTCTTCTGTATTTGTTTTTCTATCACTCAAATATTCCAGATCATTTGACGGATTTTAATACTGGACAATGGTCATTTGATTAACTATGTTTTCTGGCGGATCTGTACTACCACTTAGTGAAACTATTATTGTGCACCTCCTCGAAATATTATTTATATACAAGTGTTATATCTGTCTCAAAAAAGTACACACATATATGTTGTTATCAAAGTAAAATACAAAGTAGCTTTAATTCAGCCAAAAACAATATTACAGACAGAACAAATAAGTGAGACAGTGGTGGGGTTGGCTAGAAGGGGTTCAGTACATCTCTTCTTACGCACCTCTCAAGAGGTGATTTCTTTCTTTTGGTCTTCTCCAGGCACCAACACTCTGGGGTCACTTACTTACATGAATGCAGCAAATAGGTAGCAAATTTGAGTTACCACAAAAATTGTAGCCAAAGAAATCAGGGAAATAATGTCTACACAATCAAGAAACCATTTAAAAAGACCTGTCTGGCAACATGAAGTAGGCTAAATGCATAATAAAACCAAAACATTATGCCCTAAGCTGAATAAATTGGATCAACTGTTGGTCCCAGTTGCAGTGCCAACTGGGAACAACAGTTACAACAGCGGGCCTCACTGGTCTTAGTTAAGGTCAGTGTTTGTGATTCAACAACAAGAAGAGCCTGGAGAAAGATGGAGGTCTGTCTTGCATTTGCCAAAAACTATCTTGACAATCCCTAGGACTTTTGGTTTTGCCCAAACTGATAAGACAAAGATCCAACTTTCTGGAAGGTGTGAAAGTTTTAAATGCTTCCCACTCCAGGACATCCACACATCCAATAGAGTTATTCAAAACACTCAGTTTTTATTTGGAAAAAGCTGTCCAAAGTTTTGTGTTTATATTTCACAGCATGTTAAAAACGGATTAAACAATTGTACCAGCTGAAAAACGTGTGGCGGACAGAGGGTACAGATACGTGAAGTGTGCCCACCTTTAGGTAGCTAAAAAAAAAGCACCCTAAAATTCAGATTCTGAAGTTCTCTAGTCAAACCACATGAATTTCATTAAGATGCCATAGTGTTTATGGCCCTAAACACCAGTCAAATGTGACTTAATTAAACAATAAAATTAAATAAATTCCCTCATAATGATGTAAAAGAGTTGCACTTTCATCTTTCTCTGTAATCTCAAAAACTCCATGACAGTTGTCAGCGCCAACAGATCATTATTTAATCATTAGTATTTTTTTTGTATTTACTTAGATCATCATTGTCTGATATTTAAATTAGTTTGATCGTCTGAATGATCAAACTAATCATTTAGATGGTTAGGTGTGACAAATAAAGCAAAAGCAGAAAAAAATCTGTAAGGTGACAAATAGTTTTCCACAGCACTGCATAACAGGCCTGCATGTAGACATGTAAATATATGCATGTATGCACATATTAGCATTAAGATCTTATATATTTTTTTAAAATATAAATAGCTATAGATTCTGTTCATGGTGAGTCACTGCATTATGCTCAGCTGGTCAAATAAGGCTCTTTTGCAGAGACAGGAGGCAGCCATCCTAACCTGCACTGCTCTACATCTCCCCAAGGACAAAGCTGGCCACAAGCATAACAAATGAGCCTCCTCCTCTTTGATTATGTCCACTGGTTGTAGCTGAGGTAATAAAGGGAAGACTTAGTCTGATAAACAACGGCACCGGTACCTGGGGAGACGCATGATGTTGCTGCATGGTTGAGTCAACAATTGGTTCGTGGGAGACAGAGAGACAGAGAAAAAGAGAGAGAGAGAGAAAAAAAAATAACACCCCAAAAAAAAAAAAAAAAAAAAAAAAAAAACAAGCTCACTTTGCTTATTAAAGACCAGCAATGGAAGTGAACCATAATCCTGTAATGAGCAAAGCAGAGAGTGGCCTCTTTTCCTTAGGCACAGACAAGCCTGTGCTTGCATGTTTCTCAGAAATAGATTGCTGGACCCAGTAGCCCTTCTGTAATGACCCCTCTTGTTAGCTTTAGAAATTCATGGCTGTTCATTAAAGATATAACATGGTGGGCAGTACCACAGTGAAATAGATCTTTACTTGTGTTCCTTTTTCCTCAGATGGTTTAGAATATCTTGTGCACAGTGATTGGCCAATCATACTGCAGAGCAGCTTAACCAAAAGTTATAGAATAACTTTTACCTACATTCTAAAACATTCTATAAACTTTCTGGGGTATAAATAAATGAACCAAATTGGGTTATTTTGCATGTCCAGTCTGAGGGTTGACCAAACAGGTTTAGATTATGGATTTGACCCCACTACTGCGTTAGATTTTACACCAAAAAAATGGGTTAAAGTGACTAGCAGTTTGAGTGACAAGTCATTTTTTTATGTTAATATAAAAATAGCACAAATCCTTAGAAATGATCATATTAAAAATGACAGCAGTATAATAATGTCTAATTTTATCAATTGGATATTAAGATCTATACAGTCGACACCTTCTTGTCCATTGTTCAGTATTTGCAGATTTTTTTTCTGTGGAACTTAACTGTAGATTATTTGCAGTAAAATTGCCTATTTATGTTTTTTTTATGTATGGGATATCTAAACTATTCAAAAGAAAGTGCAGCTTGAGAGGAGCAATGGAACCTGAAATGTTACTGGCTGGCCATTTGCAAATCAGCCAGTCCAGGTATGTGTAATCTCTTTGCCACTGATTGACTGTACCCCCAAGAAAGGAAATAAGGAAGCTTTTGTGGATTTTAGCTATTTGTGAGTGGTTGTGGTCCCTCACTCCTGCAAATACCAGGGATCCACTATTCTCAGAATATAACTCCACATTAATTCTGTCTATGTTAACTTTCCCACCAATTCTTTGGTCAGCATACCTCTAGCATGCCCTAATTACTTAGCAAGCAAAAGAGCAATGTTAGCTTAAGTAATCAAACTCCGTGTCTTACCATTTCTTTTTATGTCCTGTAAAAGAGCTTTAGTAAACTCTGATCAGCATGGAGTGTTTTACTGTCACATTCCAAAAGACATGGATATGCAGCGATATTGTAAGCAAACACGGGGATTAGGGGAATGAAAATAAATGCAGTGGAGAGAATTACTTACAAGGCAGGGGAATGAATTCAAATGTGGCAGAGAGAAGATGCACACAACCTGGGGTGAAAGGCAGAAATGGAATGAAAAGAAGTAGCACAAAGCATGAGGACAAAAATGCAGAATGAGTAGGTAGAATGAGCAAACTATCGGGCAATAAAAAAAAACGCAAATGAAGTTGGCAGAAGGTACAAACAGCAAAGTGAGGAAAATGAGTGAGAGGCAAGGTGCAGCCACCAATGGAGGACAAACTCAAATTAAGAGGAGAAAAGATGTACATTGTGAGACAATCATAAATAGAGCAGAGAGAAGTTGCAAATTGTAAAGAGTGCAAACTTTCTGCACTAAATGTAGTGGGACATATGCAAAGGGACTGGGGAGAAGGTGCACACAGAGAAGAGATGCACATGCCATGGAGGAAGGAGAGGATGCAAATATCACAGGCGGACAAAAGCAATGGAGTGTGGAAAAGGTGGAGGCATGCAGATAAAGCTCCCTGTTGTTGAGTATGTTGGAAGTTATGTTTGTCACGCCGTCTATTTCAAAGTCACACGATGGTCATCTAAAGAGACAAAATCAAATCAAAACAACATAAGTTTTCTTTATACTTATACAAATAATTAATACGCTGAAAAACTTTTATTAAGAAAACAAACAAACAAAAACAACACAACACTGGTTTAATTCTTGTAAAAGCACAATATATGTTTCCTACCTACCAACCAGATCCAGGCCAGCCATGGACCATAAACCGTCACACGTTGTACATGTTTAAATCAAAAAGCAATTAATCTGAACAAGATCTCTGTAAAATTCTGTAATCAAAAACTATAAGAAAAAAAGAAAAGTTCCACTAAGCACTTTCTGTTTGAGTCCAGTTTTGAAATAAATCGTTTGAGCATTTACTTCCAACTTACTCCTCACATGATTGGTTAACTTGTCAATGAAGGTGTCTGACTGCGGCTTTAAAGAATCTGTCTGACAACTTAAAGAAGGCTCAAAACGCAACGTGTCATTAAATAAACAAATTAAAGCAACTCTCGGTGCTCTGGGTTTATAAATATTTAACTATAGAAACTTTAAAAACTCTTTGCTTTGTAGAACAACAATTCACTACAAGAAAATAAAGCACGAAAGAAATAGCCAACCAGGGGCCCTCAGCAGCCATATATTTCGCTTGTGCCTCAGGCGGGTCTTGTATGCACTGCTAATGAAGGGAAAGCATTTGAATTACATCGCTGTAAAAAAAAAAAAAAAAAAAAGTGATCGAAAACCTCAATAGAACTGCTAAATCAAGTCCTTTGTCAAAAGATTCCAGATTTGAAATGAATAATTTTAGAATTTACAGTTAAATCACACAGAATTATGAGCCAGCTTATTGAAGAAAACAGGAAGGTGTCCACCTGCAGCTGCTTTCTCTGCAACTTGTTCCATCTTCTCAATCGAATCTGATTCATTTAGATTTAATCTGCAGGGGAAACTAATTATTTCCTCTGCAGATTGTTAGATTAAATGATTTAGTTTTTAATTACCAATTTTAAGAACATTTCATTTCGTCCGTTATTTGAAATATATTTCATGAAAAACGTGTGCCCCCCCTCCACACACACACACACACACAGACACACACCTACACACACACACACACGCACACACACACACACCCACACACACGCACACACACACACACACACACACACACACACACACACACACGAGCCTCTAATTACAATTCTTCCAATTACCTCTCCCGACAAAGCAGTGGCCAAATTAACTAAATTGTTGCACAATGACTCTTAATGGAGAGCATATTTTGGTGTTTTTCAGCTCCTCCGCTGAGCTGCTGCCTGCTCTCGCCTCTTATCAGTGCCCCAGCTTCCTAACTTTCAGTGAGTATAAAATATTTACCAGCGCTGGGACTCATAAACACATCTTCAGTGGGACGCAGTGATTTCACGCCATATCACAAGCATTTTAAGGCTGCCTGTCATGGACTGTCATTTTTGGCATGTTAATAATAAATCCCGGTTTGCTTCGACAGACATACTTTGGCACTCACGGTGCATAAATAGGTAAATAACGCAGAGTAAAGGTAAATAGCGTAGCCGAGAGACAGGGAAAAATAGCTTTAATAATTATGATCTTTTATATGCCTTTCTAGAAACAGTCGGCGTCCTTATATGTTTTAATCACATATAGGCCCGTGTCACACTACAAACAAATCACTTTGTTCACAGCGCTCCTAATTAAGAGCTGTCTAATTAAATTACAGTCCTGAGTTAACCAATAGCAGCGGTTGTTTCATTAGGAGAGAGCGCAGAGTGATGGAGAGAAGATCCATCCTGATTGCAGGATGGTGTCAATTGGCTAATTTGCCGCCTTCCTTACTCCAAGTCATGTTAGATTAGGAGAGGCGTGTGCAAAAAGCCTGGGATATAGGATGAGCTAATAGAGCTATGCAAGTGGAGAATTGCATCTCGCTGACGAGTGAAATCTCAAAGAAATTTATGAATGTGGGCAGTGGCTTTGCGAGCTCCAATGGATCAGAGGAGCTCTCGTTGCAGGACCATCCTATTATATCTTCAAGTGACAACCTGGAGAGAAGTTCACCTCTGAAAAAAAACTCCAGGGAGATGACGAATCAGTCAGAGGCAGACAATTTCCCCGACTCCAAGGACGCGTCGGGGGACGTCCAGAGGGGCAAACTCTCTCCTGATCTCCACGGAGTCTCTGACATCCGTCATAATTTCGATGGATCTGCAGGAGAAAGGTGCATCTTTTCTCCGTCCGCCCAGCCGCCGTCAGTCTCCGCCGCTCCCACTGCCATGTTTCCGTACCCGAGCCAGCATGGACCGGCGCACCCCGCTTTCTCCATCGGGAGTCCCAGCCGCTATATGGCCCATCATCCGGTCATAACTAACGGAGCGTACAACAGCCTTTTAACCAACACGTCTCCGCAAGGCTACCCGACGGCGGGCTACCCTTACGCGCAACAGTATGGACACACGTACCAAGGGGGAGCTTTTTACCAGTTCTCTTCGGCGCAGGCGGGACTGGTACCGGGGAAGGCGCAGGTGTATCTGTGCAACAGGGCCCTGTGGCTGAAGTTTCACAGGCACCAGACAGAGATGATCATAACAAAACAGGGACGGTAAGTTGGTGAGGATGCTTTAGAAAAAGAAAAAAGAAAAAAAAAAAAAGGATTTTGTCGATTCTCTAAAAGAAGTTTGCTTAGCCCCTCCACATAAATAGTAATCGTAAGAATGATAATAAAACATAGAAAATAAATAAAATTGTTTGGACTTAGTAAAATTGACAAAAAAAAAAAAGAAATCAAAACTGTTAGTTTTTTATATGTATATAAAAAAATCTTAAAATATTTTATTTTAATTTTAGTTTTTTTTTTTTCCTCTGCAGACGAATGTTTCCCTTTTTAAGCTTCAACATTTCTGGCCTCGACCCAACCGCTCACTACAATATATTTGTGGATGTAATACTCGCTGATCCGAATCACTGGCGATTCCAAGGAGGAAAGTGGGTGCCGTGTGGGAAAGCTGACACAAACGTTATAGGTAGCCTCATCCTTATTGTTATCATCCGTTTTATTAATATAATCATAACCAATAGCATTACCCACCAAATTTAATATTACATTTTGTCGTTAATTGTGTACCTTTTATTTATTTATTTATTTATTTACAATTGTTATAGTTTTTAAATAATATTGCTTTATTTTATATATCTTTTTGTTTATTTATTCGCACATTTTTTAAGGAAACAGAGTTTACATGCACCCGGATTCACCAAACACCGGCGCGCACTGGATGCGTCAGGAAATCTCGTTTGGAAAGCTAAAGCTCACCAACAACAAAGGTGCCTCCAACAACACAGGCCAGGTAAACACCCGCAGTTATTTATTTATTTATTTATTTTATTTCCAATTCATCTTTCCTGTCAGCTTGCGTCATTATTCGCACAGGTGAGCTAGCTCAGTGTATGATAACACATTTGAAAACAGCAGCGTGATGCTTCAGCCGTCTCTCTAAACTCTGAAAGTGAATTTCTTCCATCGAAACCTCCAGATGGTGGTCCTCCAGTCGCTCCACAAGTACCAGCCCAGGCTCCATGTGGTGGAAGTGAACGAAGACGGGACAGAGGACACCAGCCAGCCGGGAAGAGTCCAGACGTTCACCTTCACGGAGACGCAGTTCATCGCCGTCACCGCTTACCAGAACACTGACGTACGGACACTTTTCTGTTTGAGACGAGATTCAAATTCTGCTGTTGCACATCTTATTTACTTTTTTTTAAAAAATATCGTTTCGGAGAAAACAAACAAAAATGCAAATATTAACACGGGAAAAAAAATAAATCAAGGTGAATTTTTGTTCACTTTAAATTTGTAAATAATTAGTTCCAACTAGCTCAGTTCCCTGTTGTGTTTTTCGTTTTATTGTGCTATTGTCTTATAATACCATTTAAGTCTTCATCCTTAAATTTTCTGTTTTTATTGTATTTTATTCTTTTTTATTGGAATTAATAATGTATGCATTTTTTTCTTCCTGCAGATTACGCAACTGAAAATCGACCACAATCCGTTTGCCAAAGGATTTCGGGACAATTATGACACGTAAGATGATTCATTTTAATAATTTGTTTTTCGTTTTAAATTGAAATATTCATTATGCTATGTTTTAAAAAAGGTTTCATAAATCTTTATTTATCCCTTCTCCAGACAAATGCAATTTAAAAACACGGTTTCCATCATTCCAAATCTATTTTTATGACATTTACAAGAATAACAATAGAGTAGCTTGGTCCAATGGGAAAAAAAAATAAAAACAAATAAATTGCCATGTTCAAAAATTGTATAATTTATGAGGAACTTTGCTTCTTCTTTTGAGTTCATTTGGTTTTCCGTTATTATGGGAATTAAAACTGAAATAATTTATTTCTAGAATAACTTCTGTTTCTTCTCGAGAAGTCAGTATGTGTATCAGAATGTATGTATTTTTGTATTATGAAAGATAATTTCAATGACAATTGGAAATGACAATTAGATCTTCTGAGATTTAAATATAACTGGTCCAACTCACGGGATGTCCGTTTTCACAATTTTCTTTTCTTTTTTTTTCTTTTTTTTTGAGGATCCACCATTACGCACTGCTTAGCTCTGAATTGTTTCTGTTTTTCTCTCCATCTTTTTCAGTGTATACACAGGCTGCGACATTGACCGCCTAACTCCATCACCGGGTGACTCTCCGCGCTCACAGATCGTGCCGGGTGCGAGATACGCCATGCCCAGCTCCTTCCTGCAGGACCAATTTGTCAGCACTTATGCCAAATCTCGCTTTCACCCTGGCGTGGGGACTGGTCCTGGCACGGAGCGCAGCGTCCCACTCGGCAACAGCTTGCTGTCCCCGCAGCAAAGCGAGGAGCCCACTGTTGCCACCCCCCCGCAGCGTTGGTTTGTCACCCCTGCCAACAACCGACTGGACTTTGCCGCCTCGGCATACGACGCCGCCGATTTCGCCGGTAACGCGGCCACCTTGCTGTCCTACGCAGCGGCCGGAGTAAAGGCTCTCCCCCTGCCGACAGCGGGCTGCTCCAATCGGCCTCTTGGCTATTACGCAGACCCGTCTGGCTGGGGAGGACGCACGCCACCACAGTACTGCGGCGTAAACAGTAAATCCAGCTCGGTCTTTTCCTGCTGGCCGACCAACTCCCTTGGAGGCAGGGCGGGCACCAACTACCTGTCGGAGGAAGGAGACTCCATCGCGACCGAGAGGTCACCGATCGGTGGCTCGGAAGAGACCAAACCCAAAGACATCACATCAGAGTCCAGCTGGATAGAGACGCCGTCGTCGATAAAGTCGATTGATTCCAGCGATTCTGGGATCTTTGAACAAGCCAAAAGAAGACGGATCTCCCCCTCTGCCACCCCGGTCTCAGAGACAGTGTCCCCGTTAAAATCCGAGCTGCTGGCACCGAGAGAGTGCGAGAAGAACTGTACAAAGGACATTGGTTACTACAGTTTTTATCCTCACAGTTAGAACAAATCTATCTATCTATCTATCTATCTATCTATCTATCTATCTATCTATCTATCTATCTATCTATCTATCTATCTATCTATCTATCTATCCAACTATCTATCTATCTACACACTGTTGAGTCAGAATCACTGTATTTATGTTCATAATGTATATACTGCTGGACATTTGTGATAGTGACTGTACAAAACAAACAAACAAACAAATAAAAAAACAGAAATAAAGCATAAGATTAAAACAGTCAGTAGTATTTTAAAGAGCGACATGTCTTCTGTTGAGTAGCCTCAACTGTTAGTAACTAAAGATATTTAGGAATCTGTACATGACATGGTTTTGTGTAGCATATACTGGCATAATAATCTCTGTCAGTGAAGGAAAAAAAAAAAACAACAAATCTGTATTTTATTAAAGCTGTAGGCTACAAAAGGTTTTAAAAGCCGATCACTGCTAAATTGATGATACATGTGGTACAAGACGTTTTAAATGTTGTAGATTTAGGGCCTTTTGTTTATCAATTCTGATTGATTTCAGTCAGATTTTTTTCATAGCCCCTATATACTATACTCTTGTGAAAATGACAGTATTTGTTGTATCGTGACTGGAACATAATAAAAAATGTCGGTGTGAGGCTTGCTTAATCCGTTGCGGTTAAAAGATTTTGCCTTTTTTTGTGGTTAAAATCCAACAGTTATTGTTCTTTTTTTTTTTTAAATTTAATTCATCATTTTGCGTTTTTACTAAATTCTTAAGAGCGCTCGTTTACGAAAACAACCAAACACTTGATATCAGTATGATGGATTAAAATGACCCTGCTTAGTTTTAAGGCATCCATTATTATTTCTCACTCCTGTTCTTTTCGTTTCTCCCATACTGAGCCTTTTATTTTTACAACATCTTTTTAAAACATTTGTTGCTTGATCTTCCATAATTTCACCAACTATTACCGCAACATTAGAATGAATATGTTTTCCGGTTGTCTCGCCAAAAATGAAAACAAAGAAATGAAAGAAAAAAAAGGGGGCGGAGGGGAGGAGCAAAACTACAAACGAGGAAAAAATAGTTAGGGAAATCAGTAAATGAGGCAATTTCTAGGCATAAAACTCTACTGGAACTAAAAATGTAGCTCTACAAAATATTTAAGTTAAATGTGTTTATATCTTCAGCGTCACCCGTCTTCTACCTGCTTTACTGTTACTTTTAAAGAGAGAAAACCCCACAGAACGATGCTGCCACCGCCATGTTTCATTGCGCTGATGGTATTACAGATTTTATAGGGAGTTCTTTTAGATCCTGGGCAAGAGTTAGAAAACAATAAAAAAACAAAAGAAAAGCAAAAGAAGGGCAAAAAACAGACCAAGAAATATTAAGCCACAAAGTATATGATTTCATAAACATGTTGATCTGAATCTTACTTTTAAATGTCTTCCGTATGGTCCGACTTATGTTCAGGCTTGTCTGATTTGATTGATTTGAAAATAAATTGAGCACTGATGTCCACTCAGTGTAATAAAATGTACAAAATACAGTTATTCCTAGATGAAAAGTGAAGCGCAATAAGCTCAACATTCAGTTAATTAGCATTCAGTAAGAGCAAACGCTCCCAGCTGTCAATAAGAGGTGTGGCATTTAGCTTCTCGCAGTGCTCACTCTGTCATCCAAAGGCCTTCCCAGCCATAGGCAGCAGATGGCGATAACTGTATGCTGATCCTTTTAAACCAAACCGTGTCTTCAGTTTGTTGGTCAGGAGACTATTCCAGAGGTACGCCAATTTTATTTTTTAATTATTTTTTTTTTATTCCCCTAATTAAAGTTTTAATCAGGGATATGTTCAATTTTCTGGCTCTGCCTCCGAACATTTAGCTTTCTCCTCTGGATGCAGCTACACATGAATAGTGATCTACACCAGATGGCGATCCTTTACTATTTATGTCAGTCAAATGGATTCACGCTGGGCGGAACGCTCGAATGTTTTCAGTCTCGGTCCAGAAGCTGATGAACTCTACAAACACGCGTGTAAACATAGAACACAGTTATGGGAAATACATGAAAAAAAAAAA
>NW_015113604.1:193869-196011 GCF_001443285.1 Poecilia latipinna | reverse complement strand
TATATATATTTTTTATTGCTATTCTTTAGAGTATTGCAGAAGTCTTTTCGTGATTTTAGAGTGAATTTATTTATTTTTATTCTAATTTCTGATCGATAATTGAGTATTAATTTGTGTCTCATATGCTGTTTAATGCAAGTCTGACAGTTTATTTAAACACATTTCATTCTCTTTCATTGGTTTTTCTACAATTACTGTGATTGACATTATCAGTTAAACATTTCTGTTTCTTAGTATTATTTTTGATTTATTTCAGCCTAATTCGCTTGTTTTAGCATGCCATCAGTTTTACTGTTTTCTTTTACTTTTTACTTTTTTTGTACATCCATTGCTACAGTCCTTTTGTGAATGATTGTTTAGACTTATTGTGAATCTCTTAGCCAAGGTTTTACGCAATTTTAATAAGGTCAACTTAAACATGAATTGCACTTTAGACAAAGCCCATATTTCAATCTACTGATCTAAATGTGATTCTAATTTAGTTGGTGTCAATTGAAGGAGTAATCTGTGGATAGAAGTTGTAATCTTCTTCTCAACCAAAGAGGGCGCCACAGGCCTTTTCACTATTATCATTTACTGTATTGTTAACTCAGCAAGTGAAAGTATCTACCAAATTGAAAAATAGTAGTAAAAATGCTTGTACAATTATTCATTAAGCTGAGAAAATAATAGTAAAAAATAGATAGGATGAATAATGTTGCATGTGACAATCTTGAATTTCTGAACTCACAAAGTCCAACTTTGATAATACAGGGAAAACACAGAATTTATGAGCCAAGTGAGTTAACCTGTGAAGCTCTAAGGGGCACTTGGTTTTGTTTCAATAGTTACTAACGGGGCCAAAAGAAAATCAGCTACTGTACCCAACTGGTTGATTTCTCAGGTTGCACTTTTTGGTTAGTGTACACATTCGTTTTGTAGCTATGAATGAACTAGTAAACAGAGAATGTGTTGACAAGTTAATAAGTCAGGGCTTTTGTTCCCAACTGTCTACTACATAAAAACAGCCTTGCTTAGGACTTTGATAGTAGTGCAGCAGTTTGGTTAACTGGAATTTATGCTTCTACTGGGTAGAATAACACAAAAGTGTTACCATGAGTGATTTGAACTGGTGCAGCAAACATATTAAACTAGTGTAAGCAAAATGTCCAGCCGCAGTGGACATTTTGCTTACAAAATCTAAGCAAATGCCATACTTTTATTGCTGAACCACTTTGTTAGAATGGATTATAAAACAGTTATAAGGCTATTGGAAACAAAACAGGGACCTATTTTTTAGGTTGCTTAATTGAAAAGTTAATTTAATCTGTAAATTATTGCCTTGTCTTAGGCTGCAGATTAAATCCACCTAAAGATCAGAAGTAAAACTGTCGATGCATTTATTTACTGCATTCCTTGCTGCTGCAAGACAACAGAAAAAAAAAAATATTTTGTCGATTTAATTAACTTAAGATTATGCTTTTGTTGTTTGTGGAATTTGGCCAGAAACTGAACATTTCACCCCACCGTTTGTAGTTTGACTTTAAAGTTGCTTTAAACAAATAAAAATACGAAGAAAACGCAAACTGGGCACCGAATCAAGCTCACTCCAGCCTTCTCTGCTAAAATCCCTGTGAGTCAGAGTCTATTAAAAACCAGCGAGATAAAAGCTGGTTATGTAACCCAGGACCTATAGCGCTCTTTATCGAGCAAAACAGAAAGGAAAAACACAGATTTCTGTCAAGAACTTTGTTCTCAAAGCAAACTCTGCACTTTTGTGCTTCAAACAATAAAATCAGAGCACTTCATGAGTGACGCGTTCACGTCAGCTGGCTGAGAGGCGCTTGATTTTTTTCTCTCTCTCTCTTTTTTTCGTGAGCATCTATGGAGCGCTAATGATCAGCGAGCATCTGACCGATGCATGAACATGTGACCGTTGTGTGGACCCGCAGTCACCGCGACACCTGACAGGACTTCACACAGCGGAAGGTCTCTGCTCCTGCTCCTTCTTTTTGGAACCAGATCACTGCCGAGTGAGGAAGAGGAGGAGGATGGATACCCCGGAACAGGGAGCTCAGGTAGAGCCACTGCTGCTTTCGGTAAAGCGAACTGATTTTTCTACATATGACAACTTAAGCTGTCTACTTGTAGCGCCTGTTGACT
>NW_015113604.1:156906-190352 GCF_001443285.1 Poecilia latipinna | reverse complement strand
TTGCAATCTATTACAAAATGCCAGAAAAATGACATTTTGCTATCACCACTGGCAGAAGTTGAGATACACTTCCTTATTTAGTTGAGTTTGTTTTATGGCTTTGGTCAGACATTTCATCCCACATGTTTTTTCCACGGTGAATTTTGTTCCACTCCTCCTGACAGAACTATAGCTAAGTTATATCTGTATGCCTTTTTGCTTCAATGAAAGAGTAATTTCTGTTCAAGCTTTAACTTGATGGTTTTAGATGTTGTTTCCATATTTCCACATAGTCTGCTTTTTTATGATGCCTTCTATATCGTAAAATGCTGAAGTTCCTCACATGCAACATAATGCAGCCACCCCCATACATTACAGCTGGGACGGTCTTCTGATGCTTGCAAACTATTTCCTTTCCCCTCTAAATGTAGTGATGGTCACTGTGGTCAAGGACTTCTATTGGGGTGCGTTCGCTAGCTTCTTCTGTTAGTTTTCGAGTAATTGCTTCTGGATTGTTGAGTAGCCTTTCAGCCCATGTTGGTAACTCATTTCAGTATGGATGAATGTTTGTTGCAACTCTAGACCATTGGAAATTATACCAAAGGATGAATCCGAAATTTGGAGGTTCACAATTCTCTCATTTAGGTTCATTTCTTTTAATTTTCCCCTGAGGTCCCATAAAGAAACCGAGTTATTTATGTGCGCCGTAGAAAAATATTCACCGATGTTCTTCCATATGCCTCAAATTTTCCTCAAATGAACCCACCTGAAGTCTTCAGGCTGAAGTCTGTAAAATGGATAATATCATCGTCTGGGCTTCCTCGAGTTGTTTAAAGGAATAGTAAACTTTGCGTATGTGAAGTTGTGATTTTAAAGAAAGTGAAGTTGCTTGCTTATAATTCTAGCATTCAGGAAACGGAAATGTATTCAGTAGTCCTACCTGATCAAAAGTAGAAAAAAAAATGTTTTAGCAGCTTACTCTGAATTTATGTCAATGTCTTAAACACAACTCAAAACTTGTACTAGTTGTCTTTTATAACTTTGCAGTCTCCTGGATCAGATGTCCCGTGTTAAACTGAAGTGAACTCGCACACCAGGCAAATATGCTGGGTCATAAGTCATGCTTATGCAAAAATGATCTATACCATCCTACGCAGACTTTAAATTGACCATTAAGCTTTATTTTTGTTGAATTAAATAGATCTATTCCAGACGAAAGCCATAGGAGAATGTCCTCAGACAGATAAATTCATGCAGATAAATTCTTGCATACTCACAGGGCCCTGCTAATCATAAATGGAGTAGATTTGACATTATTATCCGCTGGCTGTTTATATCAAATAAAATTCTTCCATGAGTGGAAGAGTGAGAACGTATTTTCTCTTAAGCTACTTTTAGAGCTTTGCCTTTGAAATGTCAGGTTGTAACCTGACCCTGAAAGTCCACAAACATTTCGGAATCATGGTAATCTTTCCTCTGCTTGTGAGCAAGTAAAGTCTGACTGGAGATTTTTTATTTATTTTTTTTTAGATGCATTTCTGAAGAATATAATTATGAAAATAACAATAAATGTTAATGTGTAGCGTTATCTGAACGATTATATTTTCTTTTAGGTTAACTCCTCATTGGCTCCATCAATCAGGCGAAGAAGCTTGGTGAGTTGTTTCTTGGATTTTTTTCTTTTTTCTTACTCTTTGGGGGATTTTATTTGAAATTAAATGCGTCTTTGTATGAAGTGAGAACGTTTATTATGATCTTATTCTGAAAACAACCCCACAAAGATAAAAACAGAGGATTCACTGTGGGATCAGCTGAAAACACTATTTGGCATTGACCAAGATGATTTGATGCAGCCGAAGCTTATCTCCGTGACTCTTCTTTAGAGGATACACTGTTTTACACTGAGCTTCATTTTTATGGCCGAATACTGGCGGGCGGCAGCGATCTAATCTATAATCTCACAATCAGAGAGTGGTGAAGCAGTTTTTTGGATGCTCAGTCACAAATTCCAGTTGTTTGACACAACAGATGGGCATCGGCCTTTATCAGACATGGTGTGATTCAGGGCAGCAGGAGTTTGTTCAGAGCTCGGCTTTTAGACAGTGTCACATTCTGTTCGAACTAGATTTAGAGAGTAGGACGGACAAGGAGAGCACATGCATCCCAATACTTTAGAGGTTCCTTGGTGCTTCAATGGTCAGGTAGGACAAGGTTTAATCTGGCGCCTATTATGTGAGATTTCTTGCGCAAGAGATACTTTTCAGCAGCATTTGTGCATGTCTCTTACCATCTGAAGCCTGATAAAACTAAAGGCTGATAGCATTTTGTTGTGAGACGGGATGAAAGCAGACAAATGAACTAAAAAAAAAACCAAACAAACACCTTAAATAGGGTGAGTTGTAGGGGGCGGCGGGTAGAGAGAGTGTGGTGATTGTAGGCTAGCACTCTAATGTGCACTCTTACGGCATGCTGAAGTTGAAAGTAGAATCGTTTAAGGATTACCATGCAATGCATTTTGTGCGTTTTGTGCTGCCGCTGATGCTTTCAACGTTGCCACGGCCATCTGCACGGATCAGATCCAAGCATGTGTCATATCCTGTCATATGATGTCTGCTGTGTGCTTTGCCAGTCCTCTGACATGATTTCTCTGGGTAAAAGCTGATCGTTAGTATCGAAAGTATCAGTGTTTGAAACAATAGGATACATAAAACTGTGCTGTAATCAGAGCTCAGGCTAACAATAGCGTCTGGTTCTTGCGTATCTTGCCCAGCAACACGGTTTAGAAATTATAATGCAGCTTTGGAGTTAAAGTGACAGTCAGAAGTTTATATGGTCTCATCACGAATATAAATTCTATTTGGATTTTCAGCCATTAATAATGCATTTATTTTATTTTTGTTTTAACCAATGAATTTTTTCAAATCTTTTGCAATAAAATATATTTTACTATCTTTAATAAGATTATAGTGACAGTGTGATGTATTCCTGACAGATAAATTTTTATTAAGTCTTTTATTAGCCTCTTCCAAACATATCAGAAATAATTAAACATAAAAGAGGCAGAAAATCTTCCAACTTGTTTAACAGTGTATAAACAGACACCCACACTAATGTTTGGTTAAACGACCCTCACCAAGTCGTACATTCATTTTTGTAGCCGTCCAAAACCATTTGGCATAGTTCTGGCTGAAACTCTTTTTATCATAATTGCTGGTTTCCTGGTTTTGGCTCTGTGATTAGCCATACGTCATAATTCATATAATTCTTCTGGTTTTAAAGGGTTTGAAGGACGAAACTTTGCAGAAGCAAGTTTGTCCTGGGGCATGAATTACAACACCAGTTTTTATGTGCGTTTTTGGATCATTGTTCTGTTTCAAGATCCATTTGTTTTCCATTTTTCACCAGCTTCTTTTTCATTTGGGGTGAAGTTGAAGAATTTGGTAGACCTTCATTTTATTAATCCACCCGTTTCTGTGAAATGAACAGTGTACATTGCACAATTGGTGTAGGATTACTGTGATCAAAGCCTGGCCTTGCATCCTTTGAAACGTACTGAAGTGATTTTGCTTAAAAGCTGGATTCAAGCCACTAAGTATTCAGCCAGAATTATGTCAGAACTTTGTTGAAGTCTACAACAAAGCCTAAACCAAATAATAGAAGCGCTATATATTTGAGTAAAATTGTAAAAATGTTGACCCTGTTTTAATAATTTTAAGAAGATTCACAAATCTTCTTCACCTAATAATTGTCCTCCATTGATATGTTTATCTAAATCTTTTGATTTGGTCCTTCCCAGCCTAAGTCTCTTTTGCTTTTCATGGTCTGTTTGGTACATTGCATACTTATGTGTGATTTTATTAATTTTTTTTAAATATTACACCTTTTTCTTTGTTGCCGCTTTTCAAAAATGTTTTCAGATATGATGTGTAACACTTTGGACATTGGCCACTGTGTGTAACTTGATTATGTAAATTAAACTAACTTGCTCAGTTTCAATAATTCGAAACCAGTGAACCCAATTTTTGATTCTGAAATGACTCAAACAGTTTTGTGTATTATCAAGATAACCTAAAAGAAGAATGTGGATCTTTATGTGGAGTTTGACGTTGTTTGATGCCAGATATCTTGATTGTTTTTTTTATGCAAAATTTCTCATGACATTGCTAATTATGCTGCTTTATGCTATTTCATGGAAAAACAGGTCAGAGGGGGTAGAATATATTCCCTCTATATGACCCTGGATGTTACCCTTTTGATCATGTAGAACAGGATCTGGTATTTAAGTTTGAAATACAGACAGTTTTAATCTGACCAGGAATGCTTATCCATTTCCTGTAGTCAGATTATGAGCATCAGGCCTGCCCAAATGGCGTTGCAGCTGTGAACAGCAGCTTCCTTCATTAAAATAATGTCTCCGCGGTTCAACTGGTGGTCAAGATGGCTCCGGAACAAGCTGGAGTCCCTTTTAGGATAAAAATACCTGCTGTGATAAGTGCTTTGACTTATTCCATATTACTTTTAAATCCTATTCAGTGGCACTCTAAAAACACATGCACACAAACTAAAGATTTGTGTGCATGTGAACAGCATCACAGCATCACAGTCTCACATGCTGTTCATAGTGAAGGATATTTTTGCTCTTTGAAGGTCTTTCTTAATTTCCCACGTGTTAATTCATATTTTATCTTATGCATCAAATGTAAAATGTGATCCTTAGTGTAGCTTTTGGGTGTTTTAGTTCATCCATCTCCTATGAATTAATAGCCAGCAAAAGACCCTCTTGTAAAACTGCTGATTGTTCCATTAACACTATGGAGCTGGTGCTGATTAAACAAACAAGATGTTAATTATTGAGTCTTGGAGGTGCTAGGAGGGTTCTGTCACCTTTTGATAAGAAAGGTTGGTAGTTTCCGGCATTCATGTTACAATTTAGATGCTAATGTTCACCGAATGGCAGTGATCTTACTTCATGTGGCAATGTAAAAGGACGCCTTATTTGTTTCGCAAATTAAAATACAAGTAGCTATTTGCTTCCACCTCTTTATGCATTTTACAATTCAAAACGAATCCTCGTATTTCAGGGTAAATCTGGAGAGACGAGGCTGCACATTCACACTGAGGTGGACTTGAAGAAATAGTTGCCTCACCCTCCTCCTCCTCCTCCTCATGTACCACACTGATTATGTCACCTTTGTACTGACTAGTTCCTCATTATGATGCCTCTGTGAGGCTGCACAGTTCAGCTCAGAGTGTACATGCCGTGTTGTGAATTTGCCTGATTAGTGTTTGTAAGCTTCCGAACCATTAAGAAATTTTTATCTGGAAAAACAACCCGACAACAAACACATTAGAGCGAGATCCTTTTCGTTTATGAAAAGGTAAAAGCAGATATTCATATGCTTTTTACACACACTGTTGAATAGATAATAATGATTTCTGCTGATTTTATGAAAAGGTTTTCACCACCTCCTCACACTCATATCCTTTCATTGATGTTGCATAAGCATCCTCACGGTAAACGGCAGCTTTCTTCCGACATCTGCATCTTTTCACATAGACACCACGGACATGATGTGCCTCGCTGTTTATTGGAAGACCACTTCTATCCCTTCACCTTTCACACATTTTACTATGTCACAACCAGAAATTTCAATACACTTTATTGGAGTTTTACTTTGATAGATCAACACAAAATTATGCATAAATGTGAAGTGGAAAGAAAAAAAATAATTTAAAAATATTTTAAAAAGTGTGGTGTGCATTTCTGTTCAACCTTGTTAACTGTGATGACGTTGATTAAAGCCCAGGGCAACATTTGCCTTTAGAGCTCACCAAACTATAGTTCCCGTGTGTGTATTTCAATCATTTTATGGAGCGCTGCTGAGCACATCATCCTTAAATTTAACTAGTATGACACTACAACTGCAACTATATCAAGACATGGGCATTTATTTAAAAGAAAGCATGCAAGAAAGCTGTTGTAAAAATAAGACTATGGTGTCACATTTTTCACATTTTATTATGCTACAAGCAGAAATTTCAACTTATATTAATGGGATTTGACCTCCCCACCAACAACCCCTGCCTCTGCACACGGTTTGCCACAAATCATGTGAGATGCAAACTAAATATGTAGAAGAAGGTGTTATAATGTGATGAAACCAAAATTAAACTTTTTGCCCATACAAGCAAAACAGATTTAAGTATTGGAAATCCAGCAATCCAGATCTAGGTTGATTTGAACACACCTTCCCCACAGCGAAACAAGGTGGTGGCCTCATCGTGCTGCTTGGATACTTTTCTTCTGCAGAGCTACGGAAGCTTGTCAGAATTGAGAGGATGATGAATGTAGGCTTATTCAAATTTCAGACCTGCATTTAATTGAGAGTTTGTGGTACAAGATCTGCTGAAATTACTTCTCATTGACAAAAGTCGTTTGACAAAAATCAGATGATTTTGTTCTCAGCATTATGTCAACCACCCCTACAATCACTCTGATGAACATTTTGCACTACATGCAAAGCTATTGTGTGATTGGTCAGAATTTCGTGGGTGTTTGTTTATGCGGAAAACAGTCCCAACTACTCAGTTTCTAAAGCAGGTTTTTCAGCTGGAGAGAAGGATGGATAGCATTGAGGCTCAATTGTCCGAGGGTGGGACGAAGTACATAATATAGGACAAAAAAACTGAACTCTCCCTGGTCAGTTCTGGTCCGATGCACCAGGCAAATGTCCCACCCAATGTCTTCTGTTCTTTTTTTTTTTATTATTATTATTTTATTTTTAATTACATGGAAAATAAAATGAGATGTTGCAGCTCATCAGTCATTATTTTACTCGTCCTTTGAGGATTTTTCAAAAGCCAACCAAAGGTTAGCTCAAAGAGAAAGACTTTTATTAAATATGTCACGTAAAAAAGAAGATAAGGAGAACACAGACTTGTTCAAAATTTTTTTTTTTTAAATATGCTGAGATTAGACTATTTTAGCAGTACATATCACACCAAGTCAAGTTTCATCAACAGAATTAAACAGAAGTAAACTGTTGGTGGGTATTATATGGTTCTAATCTAAACAAGTGTTCTGTTTGGACCATTTCTTCTCAACATAAAGACATGCAATTAGTTTCCAAGGCAACTGTGCTATCCAAAGGGGGGATAATGTGTTTGTTCATAATGCCCTCAACTGTAAGGGAACACCATGTCAACAAAGATTTTATTTGATGCTGTTTTCACGGCTGCATTGTAGAAGTTGCATTTTTTTTCATTTGTCTATTCATGTTTAATTTGTACAAATGTGAGTTGAAAACTAGCTTTTTTTGTTGTCTTTTTGAAAATTGTTTTTGTGCCTTTTCCTCAGAGGAATGACGATGAGGCAGTGGTGGATCGGGGAGGAACGCGGTCCCAGCAGAGGGCCAACTTTGAGCAGGAGGATTTTGAAGGTAACAAAAAAGCAGAAAGCAGCAAGCTCCTGCAGCTGAGTCCACCCACTCTGTCCTAACAACTGCTGCTTTCCCTCTTGACAGCTTTTTTTTTTTTTTTTGCTGTTAAGAGAGGAGCAGAGTAGGAGGCAGAAGCTGTGGGTGAGCTCAGTTTGCATCAGTAATTTCATGATCGCTCAAAGAAAGACAAAGCGACTCTAAACAAAGTTACAAATGGTGGGACTGAGCAAATTAGGATGACTAGAAGCCGTGGCGAATGTTCTCTATCTGCAGAATAAGATAACAATAGAGGCCTCTGAAGCGTCAGCTCAGCTTGTTTCTGAATTATTGTTAATCGTTAATCTTTCTTTCCTTTTAACAATACAACCTTTAGATCATTTGTGCAGAGAGATAACAACACCAACCTCCTGCTAGGGTGCACCAGACTTCCAGGAACAGCTTAGAGAACATACATGTCCATTTTGAAAAAAACAAAACTTATTAAAGATTATGTCAGAGTTGCATCACTTCAGTAGATCACAGAGAAGCACTACAGCAGTTACGCCTGCATTAATCAGACATAGCTAAATGACAGGTAGAGAGAATGACGGTCATGACCTCTTCGTCATGGTACTGGTGGTTAGTGGATGAATTAGAAGCAGGAAAAATGGGGAAGCATAAAGATTAATTTGACACTGACCAGATTGATATGCCAAAATGACTTAGTCGGAGCATCTCCAAATCTTTTAGTCCTTATTGGGCATTTCCGGTCTGCTTTGCTTAGTATCATTCAAAACTGGTCCAGTAAAGGAACAGTGGTAACTTTACGACAGTGTCACGGTGGAACCTTTTCTCTGTGGTACGTTACAGCAGTAGGGCTACTGTAGCTCAGTTTGCTGAAGACCTTGCAACTTACTTGAAGGATGCGATGTTAACATTTTGGTACTACATACCACAGCACACATTCGGGGATCTGTTATGGTCAGTGACTCCTCTATGCTCCACTAAGGTTGTTTTGGTAGCAAAGAACGTCTCATGCAATAAATGGATGTGGTGCAAAAGTGCTTTGGGGACCTCTGGACTTGATAAAGCGCTATACAAGTACAGCACATTTGCCACTTTGCCATTTACATTATTAGGCTGGTGGTCATAATTATATGCATGACCTTTGTAGATCAACAACTTACCAATCTGTAATAGATTCCGACAACTGTTCAAAATGCATTACCATCACATTACATTGTTGTGTATAATGATATAAAAATATCAGTGGAGTGTATTTCTGTACGCATAAGCTTCATGTGACATAGTGGTGGATCAAACAAGAAAGACAAGAAGTTAAATGAGCTATCTGCATGATTTGCAGCCATTGTTTCATTGCCCCTGAACAGCCACACATGCCATGAGACAGTAATCTTTTTCATCAAAAACTTTGCTTATGTCAGCAAAGCAGAAACCCAGAATTCCTCTGTGGATACGGCAAACTGGTTTAAAAACAAATCAGCCAGCAGATCAGTCCCGATTAGGTAAAATACATCAAGGGAGGCCCTGAATTATTAAGCTTTTGCAAGCATAACAAGCATGGTTTTCCACTAAGTCCAGCTGTGCCAGTAATTATTGAAATGAGTCACATGCATCAATCAGAAATGCATCAGTTATTCCAAACTAAAATAGTTTATTCTTCCTGAATTAACCACTTTGGTATTTGTCTCCAGGTCACAGGACTCTCTACATTGGGGTCCATGTCCCTTTAGGCAGTACCAGGAATCGTAGCCATCACAGGCATCGTCACCACGGGAAAAAACATTGGAGGAGGAGCAGAGAGCGAACCCTTCCCTTGGTGGAGGGAAGAGAGTCTCCAAATTACGGTATAGGCCAAGAGAGCAGCCTTTCAAAAATATGTGTCTGCTGTCATTTGGATTTGTCTTATGGTTAATTGCAATCCCTGCCAGACACTCCCTCCCAGCGGGTTCAGTTCCTGCTGGGGGCAGAAGACGATGATGAGGAACACATCCCCCATGACCTCTTCACGGAGATGGATGAGATCTGTCTGAGAGATGGAGAGGACTCGGAGTGGAGGGAAAGTGCCAGGTGATGTTAGTGATCTTAATGTAGCAAAATTTAGAAATCCCCAGAGGTTGCGAGCATGAGCAGTCATGGTAGCGATCTGTGAGAAATGCAGATTGCAGATTATGTTTAATGTTTGTGTTTCAGCAACTTGTTTAGTATTTTCTCATGATTTCCCTATATTTTATCAGACACCTCTATAAAATGATGGTGTACTCTTGACATGGTAAATAAGACATATTTTATTTACATTGATACCCTGGTAAAAAGCAATAAGGGAGGAGAGTAAATGAGTGAAGCTGACAGGGAAAAGGAGAAATGAGAGCTACATGTGAAGGCCCCCAGAATGAACGAGTGTTGCTTTTGCGCCTAGAACAGATGGCCGACCAGTTTGCCGTCTGCTGGCAGCACTTGATGGCAACTCAAACTCTTCTTACAGGTGGCTGAAGTTTGAGGAGGATGTAGAGGACGGGGGAGAGCGATGGAGCAAACCCTACGTCGCCACGCTGTCTCTCCACAGTCTGTTTGAGCTGCGAAGCTGCATCATTAATGGCACTGTTCTGCTTGACATGAGGGCAAATAGCATTGAAGAGATTGCAGGTGATTAAGGCAATGTGATTTTGTTAGTTCTGGCTTTTGTTATTTTTTTAAATCTCTCTAGAAAGAAAATAAAGAAAAAATTAAAATTGATATTTTTAGGACGCTTACTTTTCGTGTGTAATCCTGGAACTTTGGGCATATCTTATTGTTTAATGTACTTTTTGTAATATTGGGAGAATTACTAATTAGGTGAATTATTCTTTTAACTCCAACTGCACTATAAATCTTCTTTTTTTTTTAAAGAAACCTAAAAAACATTGGTAATTAGCAACAACACACCCATATCTAACCTGTTGTTTTTGGGCAAAGTTTTAAATGGGATGCATTTTTATATTGATGCACCTTAATGCTGGCAATCCAGAGTCTTAACAAAGACGGTCACAACATACTGGTTTAACGACTGGAAAAGCTGCTTTGCCTTCAGCCCAGATGTCTCAGATAAAGGCATTTTGCTTTTGTTTTGCTCCTCAGAAATGGTCTTGGATCACCAAGAGTTATACTCACCACTGGGAGATGACCTCAGAAAGAAGGTGCGTGAAACTCTCTTGAAGCAACACCATCACCAGAACCAGAAGAAGCTGGCTAACCGCCTGCCGATTGTACGCTCCATCGCCGACATGGGCCGGCGGGCGTCAGAGCTCCATCTGGACAAGAATGGTGAGAAACCAGATAAGCACAAACCTCTGCATACTTCAGTTTTAGAATATCTTAAAGACACTGTACCGTAAAGTAACTTTTTTATTATTAACTAAAATAACAAATTTCCAATTGAGGATTTCACAAAAGCCAATTATTTAAAAGAGCACTGATTAAAACAAACAAAAAAAAAAAAAAACAAAAAAAAAAAAACACAAAATTGCTTTTGTTTTTGTTTTGCCTGGTTTATTTTGTGTTTTTGGCTTTAGGCCATCACAAAAGGTTTGAGGCAGCTGGTATTTAAAACAAAATTTTAATATTATAGTTTAGGTTCAAATTTAATTCAAGTAAATCCAATTGATCCCAAAACAATTCAGTTATTGAGAGCCAGTTATATATAGTCAATTTAAATCCAGTTCTAAAGGGATTTAGTCAAATGTGGGTTTAATGCCATCCCAGTTGTCAAATTGAGGTGCTGACTTTGTGGAAATCTCTCATCGCAAAGAAGCATGTGGTGACAGTGGAGAGAAGCCACTTGATTTGAACAAGAAACAACATACAGTAGAGGGCAGGTTCAGTATGAGTGGTCACCTTCTGCTACCAGTTATGAGTTGAGAAGATAGAAAAGAGAAAAAGACAAAAAGGAATGTTAAAGTCAGCAGTATTTTTGTGCATCAAATTGACTGTGATAACTCCATCAGTTGTTACTTCTGGGAAGAGACACGTAAAAACAGAAACCTCGAGTCAGCAGGTGGATTTCCCTTTGCAAACTACATTATAATTGGTTGCTCCTAAATCCGAGAATCTAATGTAAAAGTTTATATGTAAATTGCCCAGTTGTAAATATTTCAAGGACGTCATTTATATAATACTTTGAATATTTCAATGGTTTGGCCAGGTCAGCTGACGGCATCTCAGTCGCAATTAGCGGGACCTGACGGCAAAGGGGACATCAGCAGAGAGAACAGTGCTGTGGACTTTAGCAAGGTATGTACATTGGAAGTATATATAGTTTTGTTGTGGCTGCTTGTGAAAAGTGTTGGAAAAGTGGAGACAGGCTGGTATGGTTGGTACAACTGTTCCCAACATACAGCCTCACAAAAAGAAAGTTTAGTAATTGTGACAGATGATTTTGAGTCGAGTTTTTTTTGCCCTTCACTTCTCACTGCAGGTTCTAAAATTAGGGTTGAGGGTTTAGTCTCTTAGCCACAATTGTGTTTCTGACATGATGCGACTTCCAATTAAATGTAATACCTGAATAATTACTAAAACTGTAAATAACAGCAAAGTATAACATTTATCTACTGTAATTTTTTTTCTCAAGTATTTCTTCTAAGAAACAGACACCACTTATTACAACTGAAGGCAAAAAGAGAGAATTATTATACCCAAAATTTCCATGCACTTCAGCACAAAGTCCTTAAAACATGTATGGATGATGGTGTGAGTTTAGATGCATAACTGACATGATTTTAATAAAAAAAATATAAATTTGGCACAAGCTGTCATGTTAAAAACCTCAATACATATCCATTTCTTCTACAGAAATGTTCGCATTATCAAAGCTAATTTTTTAAAAAGAAATTAAAGACCAGGAATTAATAAAAGTTAACACAAAAATATACCTTGTTTTAGTCATCAAACAAAAGATATTAACCAAAAGCTGTGTACTAAACGAAGAAAAAGTTAGGACACCCTATCAGTCAGTCTATTTGCATGAAGTAACTTCAAAGGGTTTCTTTAGTCGTCCGTCACCTGATGGAATTTATGATGGAAAATCATCAGGTCCTGCTGCAACAAAAAAAAAATCGACATCCAAACAACTTATTTGGAGACTTCTTTTAGCATTTTATGGTTTTCTGTTGGTGACCGTGCTTGGACGACGAGACCAAGACACCACCATGGTTGTGTTGAATTTATCTTACTTTTAGAATATGTTCTGTACTGTGGAACGACTGAATAAAAATGATTTTGAGAGTTCATAAGCTGCAACAATATTTCTGTTCCTGTAGTCCTCAAAAACTGTTTCAGACGTACCATGGTGTTCATTCTCACTTCAACAGTTAGGAACGCATCATCACACTAAATGTCTGATGTTTAAAACAAACAAACAGAGAGCACCTTCAAAATACTGAGTGATGATATTTCTATAATATGTAACTTATGTAATACACCTGTGTGAGATTCTGGGATTAAAAAAAAAAAAAAGGTATGTCCTAATTTATCTCCCAAAAGAAGTTGCATTTTTTATATCACAGCTTACAAAATATGAATGTGTTTTCTTCAGCTTTTACTGTTTTATAAACAAGCCAAGAACGTTTTTGATTAACCCATAATTTCAATCTTCTAAGAATCTAAGAAAGATACGATGTTTGCGTTCCATTAAATATTTTTATCAGAAAGGGACAAGTTCAGACCATGAAGTTATTTGGTTCTATATTTTTACAGTGAAACAAAATGAGAAGTTAATGGCGAAATTACCCATTTTTTTAACCTGCATTTTACAGACCATCTGTCGCTAGAGAGAGAGAAAAAAAGAACCCAAATGCTGACAGCAGACAGACAGATTAAAAGCCAGAATGACCTACTCCAAAAAGCACTCAAATTCAGGAAATCCAAAAGCCAATAAAAGTCCACACCAAAAAATTTTTTGAAAAAATGAAAACACTCTGTGAATTCAGAGGAAATCAAATAACCACTGGAATAAGCAACAAAATACTGAGCAATCTTTCAATCCTAGCAATTTCCTAAAAATCCTAAATTTTTAGGAAATTAGGATGCTTGTTTTCCCAAGCTTACTAAATAATGCAACACTGTCAAACTGATGAGGAAATGTGATGTTTTACTGATAATTCAGTAAAACATCACTTTTTGTTTAATTTACCTGTTTTGATAGTTTCATTTGGTAAATCAGGTATAAACTGCTGCATTTCATTGTTTTTCCTTCACCCCTTTTACTTTTTAAGCTAATTTGCAGTTTCATAATTTTATTTGGTAGTCTGCAAAAAGGAACTGCAATAGTTTTCTGCTAAAAGAAAAGCAACACTTTTTCCTCTCATGTTGTTAAATACCGTTTGACATTTCTTGCAGATGTTTAAAGACTCATTTTGGTGAAAATTATGTTTATTCTGTTTATTATTTTTTTTATTCTCTTTAGAGGATGTTTTTTGGAACACATTATGATTAAAGCAAACACTTGTCACTTTGGGTCTTATATTTCTAGCCACTTTTGTGTTTAGTCATACTCTGTTTTGGTATCCCTGTATTTCCTTTTTCATAATTAGAAGTTATTTTTCTGTATTTTTACTTTAGTTCTCTCCATCAGTCAACTTCATCGGTAGCCTGTTTTCAATCCTTGGATCTTGGGAATGATTACATCCAGCAATCATTTCCAAGGGTAAAGGGCTGCTGTTTTTTCTTAACTCCTTGGTAGTTTTTCCTCAACTTGCTCTTCATCATTTCAGGTGTTTATTTTTCGTTGGACTCATCTTTGGCATTGCTATAATTTCTTTGCTCTTCTATTAAAAATCCACCAAACCGTTATTCAGCTCCAACAGAAGGGCAGGTCAGATTTAAAAGTCCAGTTTTCTGATTAACAGAGAGAATAATCACGCTACCATATAGGGCCATTAAACTGTCAATTTCCAAAGCACTAAATTAAAATGTGGAATTAAAAAAATGGGAGAATAATTTCAGCAGTATTTTGACCATGTTATTACACATTCTCCCTATAAAACTGGTCAGCATGTTAGGCTGCACACGCAGATTACAGATCTGATGTTTCAAAAATGTATTTAATTTCTTCATATTTAGATACTTTTAAAATGCATAGTCAATTAATGTTAAAAAGCTGATAATTGAAATCAACTTTTTTGATAATTTCTGAGAATTATTTTTAATTATATAAAATTACTAAAAGAGCGTATGGTTTCATGGGATTAAATATGTGTGCAGAAAATCATCCTGGGTTCCCTGTTGAACTTCTAGTGTTCTTTGATTAACCGATTTACTCATCGTAGGTACTTTTAGCACACTTTGAGTCTTTGTTAAAATTTTCAAAGCGAAATATGGGGGATAAACACCAAACACGATCAGACTGTTACGCAACTGTGCATTTCGAAAAATTAATAGGAGGTTATCTTTCATAGAAAACCACCGAGTGAGGGATTAGGATTATTACCATGTTAGGTATTAGAATAGTCAAATACATGCATTAATGAAAAAATAAAATAAGAATAAGATCGCAATATGTTGTGGCAGTGCATTTTATGCTTCTGTTTTACATTCACAGAAACTATTGTAAAGAAGTGATTGAGTTTTATGGTTGTATATTTATATCCCAGAAATGACTGAGAAAATAAATTCACATTCTGTCAATTTTTGAATAAATTCTACATTTCAGGACAAACTTCGTTATTATTTATATAGTCAAGTTTTAATTTATATTCAAAAAAATCTCTTTAAGAAACAGAAAATAATAAATGATTTTAAAAAAACAAAGCTCCCACTGGTAATTGTTGTTATCTAGAGATGCATCATCTGAATGAGGGAACAAATAACACTCCAGTGGGCATTTGTCGTCCTCATGAAATTATCACACAAAAATCAACACCTTTAATAAAAAAGAAAGGATTTCTGGCTGGCTTTTATTCATATCTGTGAATCTTAATTTTTTTTTTTTAGCTTACTGGCTCTTATGAGTTATTATGCAATGGATTAAGTTATAACCTATATTTGCATGCTCTTTTGTAATATTTCATTCACACATCTGTGCCCTATTTGAATGCTGGAACAAACAAATCTAGCACAGCTGGATTAAATTCAGACTGGGAAATGGGTAAACTCATACATTTATGGATTTACGGGAGGATAAACGGTAAATAAAAACCTCTTCCTGTGAATGCACTTGGTACTCTTAGGATTATAGTTAGAGCTGCATAACCGAACCATGTGGAATGTTGCACCTTTTATCCTTTTTTTTTCCAGATAGATCTTCATTTCATGAAAAAGATCCCGCCGGGGGCGGAGGCCTGTAATGTGCTGGTGGGAGAGCTCGAGTTTCTGAACAAGCCAGTCGTGGCATTTGTTCGCCTTTCCCCTGCAGTCCTGCTAAACGGGTTGGCTGAAGTCCCAATTGCCACAAGGTTTCTGAAACACTCATTCAGCTTCTGAACCATATTTGACATTACTTGTTCAATAAGCAGCCACTGTTGATCATCCATGACTTGTTTTCAATTTCAAGGTGTTCATTTTTATTTATTTTTTGCCTTTAGGTTTCTATTTATTCTGCTGGGGCCTTTGGGTAGGGGAGCTCAGTATCATGAGATTGGGAGGTCCATAGCAACTCTTATGACCGATGAGGTAAGGGGTCGCTGAAGCCTATATACATCACAATCTCATATTTTACAAAATTATACAGTTTGGTGAAATGCTAGTCAGATGTCACTCTCAGATTTTCTGCACTTTGAATAAATTCACAGCTCAGTCGAACTCAGAACAAACCCTAAAGTGGTGGAACATTTCGAAGTGTGAAGCACAGCTCAGAGCTTTCATAACTTGCTTTTGGCGATTAGTCAGGCCTCATGTGCTCCATTTTGTCCAGAATTTGTGTTGTCATCCTCCAAGACTGTGAAAGAAAAACAGATCCAGACTGAAGTTGGTTCTAAAAAAGATGCACTCGCTGAATAAAAATATGCAGAAACCTGTTATAAATAGGGGCAGTTTCACATTGTTAGGGTCAAGCAAGGTAATTTATTTGTTGTATCCATGCAGGATTCACCTAGATGGTGCACCAAATCATTTTCAAATAAGAATTATGATGAGCTTTGTTCTTACTTACATGATTAAAACCCAGTGTAACCAACAACAACAAAAACAAGTCCACCTGCATCAAATTCATTCTTAGTATGTGTTCAGAAAAGGTCTTATAGCAAATCAGAAAGGCATGTAAGGTAAAAGAAAGTTGTCAATATGTTTAAAGATGTTTACAAAAGAATTTCCCAAACATCTAGCGGATCCACTGTTCAGTCTATTATCTGAAAATGGCAGCAATACCAACCTACAAAGACAAAAACAGAAACAGAAAAGCACCAGCAGGCCCAGGGTCACTCTGGAGGAGTTGAAGAAGTCCACACCTCAAATGTAAGAATTTGGTTTATAAAACGACCTGTACTCACCCCAGAGTACAGGTCTGCACATCACCCCAGACACACCATGCTAAAACAGTAAAACATGGTGGTATCAGCATCAACGTGGAAAGCACTTTGGGTTGACGAGAAAATGATTTAGAAGAATACCGAAAGAAAACCTGAGAACCCACAAATAGACCTGGGAGTGTGCAGGGGTTCACCTTCCTTCAAGACCACAACCCTACATTCTGAACTAGAGACGATTAGCTTAAATAAAATCTCATTTATATGATCACCAAAAGAAAAGAAAATAGATTGTTTTCTTTCTGTCCAGGTTTTCCATGATGTTGCCTACAAAGCTAAAGACCGGAATGACCTTATTGCTGGGATTGATGAATTCCTTGATCAAGTGACTGTCCTGCCTCCAGGAGAATGGGATCCATCAATACGCATAGAGCCACCAAAAAATGTACCTTCTCAGGTTGGTGCAAATTTTGTTTTACACATTGAAATTAAAGACAGTTTGACATGATAATAAATCTCCTGCTATTAATCAAACAGGAAAAGAGAAAGAAAAGCAACCTTTTACCTAATGGCTTAGTGGAGGGTGAGGAGGAGGATGAAGACAGTGGCCATGGTGGTCCAGAACTGCAGCGTACCGGAAGGTATTCAGAAATACCATTGTCATGAACCGCACTTGGCATCTGCCCATCTATGTTTTTTTTAGATATTATTTTCTAAAGTCAGAGTATTTAATTTGGTATTAATAAAATACTCATCCATTCATTCGCTTTTTTGATCTTTCATTCATTTTTGTAACAATCTATTGAGAAGGAGATCGATGACACTTGGTTCACTGCGAGAGAAGGTTTTGCAGTCTCTGTAATCTAAATCAAATTTGTAGCATAATGAGTAGACACTGAAGTGAAACATTTTCCATCCATCCATCCATTGGCTGTATGAACTTATCCTTGTGAGGTCCTAGGGGAGCTGGTGTCTATCTCCAGCAGTCATTGGGTGAAAGGCGGTGTATTCCCTGAGCAGGGTGCCAGTTCACTGAAGAACAACACAGAGATACAGGACAAACAACTGCACACACTCTCACCTTAAGACCATTTAGAGACCAATTGCCCGAACAGTTATTTTTTTGGACTATGGGGTAACGAAGGAGTACCCAGACAGAACCTACACATGCACAGGGAAACCATCCAAACTCCATGCAAAAAGACCCCAGGTCTGGATTCAAATTCAGGATCTTCTTGCTGCAGGTCAACAGTGCTGCCAACTATGCCACCGTGCAGCCAAACCTTCTCAGATAAAATAAAAAATATAATTTTAGAATATTTTTGAATATTTCTGATATTTCTGCAAATTCTTTGAAATCAAGCTGAAAAACATTACAAAACAATAACATCTTTCCTCAAAAGCCAAGTCTACCGCAGCACAACTATTTCTGGAGAAACTTGAGCTGCAGTTCTGTCTGGAAGTGGTTTCCATAGCAACATCTTTTTTTTTTGTCTGATCTCTATTTACAGCTCTACATTTTCATCATAGAGCCTGTCGCACTAAGCCAAGAACTTATCGTTTGAAGGAGGGCCTGGGGAAAAAAAAACTTTAGGATTAAAAAAAAAAAATAAATGTTTGTTCATAATACTGATAAATCAGTATATATATTTTGTAATTTTTCCTTAGGTGGTTTGGTGGCCTTATTCTGGACATCAAGCGCAAGGCCCCCCACTACCTGTCAGATTACTCTGATGCTATTAGCTTGCAGTGTGTTGCCTCTTTCTTGTTCCTTTACTGTGCCTGCATGTCCCCTGTCATCACCTTTGGAGGACTGCTGGGCGAGGCAACAGAGGGAAGAATAGTAAGTTCAATTTTTTTTTTTTACAGCTTTTTATTAAAGCTCTGCCGAGAAAACAGCTTTAAAAAAATTGTTTCTCTATTTGAATTTTAGCAAGATGAGAACTGTTTCAATATGTTTACATGAGTACTGTCTGTGTTTTTTCTTTCTTTCTAATCTCTAGAGTGCAATTGAGTCACTGTTTGGCGCGTCACTCACAGGAATAGCCTATTCGCTGTGTGCTGGGCAGCCCCTCACCATTTTGGGAAGCACGGGCCCTGTGCTGGTGTTTGAAAAGATACTTTTTAAATTCTGCAAGTATGCTCTTTTAAAATGTGATTGAGTACATACCTATTTATTTATTTATTTATTTATTTATTTATTTATTTATTAATGAAATATAATAGATGGACAGTTTTGGAAAGTGAGGAGAAGCCAATCTTCTTGCCCTGTTTACTTTTCCAAAGCTTTTCCACATTTCCTGCACAAAGGTTCATGGGAGTAATAGGTGTGCTCATTTGACTCTTTTTTATATATCGCTAATAAGGGTACTGCAGTGTTTTATTTTCGCTCTGATTTAGATGTCCCTTTTCTTAAAAAAAAGTGTTTTAAAATCATTATCCTGTTTTCACAAAACAGCTCAAAAGACTAGTTGTGATTTATTTATAGTATTTTACAAGGATTTTTATTAGCTTTTCAGTCTCTTAATAAGATATTTGGCCTCTGAAATTAACCAGTTTTTTGTATGTCAGTTATCATGCTAAATCATTTTGCTTTGTTTTGCCTTCGCTGAGCTTCTAAAATATTCGCGATAATGAAATTCTCAAATTCACCACATTACAACCAATAAACAATGCCATTTATTCTCTCTCCCCAGGGACTACGGTTTGTCCTATCTGTCTCTCAGAACCTGCATTGGCCTGTGGACAGCTTTTCTCTGTATTCTGCTGGTGGCCACAGATGCCAGTTCCCTTGTTTGTTACATCACCCGTTTCACAGAGGAAGCGTTTGCCTCGCTCATCTGCATCATCTTTATTTATGAAGCCTTGGAGAAACTTTTGCACCTGGGGGAACTCTATCCCTTTAACAAGAATAACAACTTGGACAAACTCACCACATATTCGTTAGTATGCATGTTTTTTGCAATTGCCTCTTGTAGTGATAATTTAAGCAAATGTTCCTTGGAGTATTTAAGTGATCAAAAAGTTGATTTGCTGTTTCAGATGCGCTTGTGTTGAGCCTTCGGATCCTACTAATGGCACCGTAAAGTTCTGGGAAGTCAACAACATAACTGCCTCTGAAATTTACTGGGAAGCCCTGGAGGTGAAGGTATGAATAACTACCAATTCATAGATTATAAACCACTTCAGCAAACCGAAGCAAAATTTTAGGTCACGTCAGTGACTTCAGCAAGAAAAAAAAAAAAAATCAAACAAACATTTTACCCGACAAAACAACTGGGAAAAAAAAAAAGGATTTTTGGCTTGCTTAGCTTAAAGTGGCATGCTTATCCAGATGGATGAGACGAGATGAGATTAAGGACATGTGGGCTGGATTATATTGGATTATATTAGATTAAAGGGCACTAAAATCATTATAAAAGCACATTTTCGGTCTGAGAACTTTTGTTTTCATTGGCATAAAAGCTCATGAACCCTGCATATTTCTTTGATGTCACAATAACTCTGCCCTGCTTTTCCTCACTTGCAGGATTGCATTGAAAAGAGAGGGGAGTTTGTGGGGACCGCTTGTGGTCCTCAGGGACCCTATGTTCCAGATGTTCTCTTCTGGTGTGTCATTCTCTTCTTTTCTACTGTTGTCATGTCTGCCTTTCTCAAGGAGTTCAAGTTCAGCAATTACTTCCCCACAAAGGTACTGTGACTCGTTATAATCAGTGTGCAACTAAAATCATGACTCAAACGTGATGATGAATGTGTTGCACAGTGCAGCACTACACTCTTGTGGTAATCCACGGGCATTGCAGTGACTGAAAAAGAGATTAATCACTGGTGTTTTTTGTTGACTGCTTGAGATTTTCTAAGTTGCTAACAAGCATTTGGCCAATCTGCAGTTACATTTTCCAAACCTTAAATACAATTAGCACAACTTTGATTTTACATGGGAATGCCATTAACACATTTCATGTCGTTTTCACAGAATAGGAAGTCAGTGAGCACATTTCTGAAATGCGTACATTGTTTTAACACCCAAAGACAAAATGAAAATATTGTCTTATTTGCAGAGCACACTGGAATATAAAACACCAAACACAATCTTCCTAAACTTGCTCAAAAACAAGACTAAAAAGCTTTAAATTAAATTCTCGCTGATTCACAACAAAGACACTTTGCAAGACATAAACATTCAATTCGCCTCTATATATATATATGTACTCAAATCCAGTCATAGAAACAGACCTGTTTCTGTTTCTATTATTAATAACACAAATAATTTGTGTTAGTAAATGCTTGTTACCAGTTGTGAAAAAAACAAACAAACAAACAAACAAACAAACAAACAAACAAACAAACAAAAAAAACATTTTCTCCCTCTTTTTTTAGGTGCGGTCTATTATCAGTGATTTTGCTGTGTTCATCACTATTCTCACCATGGTCTTGGTTGATTATGCTCTAGGGATCCCCTCCCCCAAACTGAAGGTGCCTAATGTGTTCAAGGTAAGAAGGAAAAATAAGACTGACTATGAAGACATCATATTTATTTAAAAATGTTCAGCCAATTGTTAAATATATATATGCGTGTGTTTTCTGAAGCTTCTACTTAATTAACACAATTAACATTTTAGCGACTTGCTTTGTTATAACCACCAACTTTAATGCCCTTCATTGCTGTTTTTGTAAAAGACCAATATAACATGACTTCTATGTGTCTGCTGGAAGAAAAAAATGACACATGACGATCTGCAATTTCTTACAAATAAACATCTGAAACGTATGGCAGGCATTTGCACACAGTCCCAGTAACATAATGCTTTTACTTCGATTAAAGGTGAAAAGCTTCAGAGAATGACATCATCTTTACAAAACATCTTTCCAAAGATTCGCCAACCTCATGCACATTTTAATACATGAATATGCTTTGATCAAAACCATCATTTAATAAGTTTGGCTCTATATTCAGGGTGACGGTGGTGTTAGTTTTCCACTACACATAATGTTTTGCATGTGAGCCGAACGTCTTCTTCCACATGCCGCATGCTTCCCCCTGACCTGGCCTGTCAGTTCAGAGGACGGTCATGTCTTGGTAGGCTTGAGGAAAGACTGTTGAGTATACAAGTGCACATCACACTTTTCAGATTTTTATTTAAATAAAACATCTTAACAAATACAACGATTATCCACTTAACATTTAAATTGAGGTTGTAATAGGACAGAACATATCAGAACGCTCAAGGCACTGTGCTGATGATTCAACAGCCAACCAGAGACGATCGAGGTTGGCTCATCAGCCCGTTGGGGCCCAACCCCTGGTGGACAGCAGTAATAACTGTTATACCAGCTCTACTCTGCACAATCCTAATCTTCATGGACCAGCAGATAACTGCTGTCATCATCAACAGGAAGGAAAACAAACTCAAGGTATTCTCATCTGTACACCTTCCATCACTTTTGCACCAATCAAATAAAGACACAGCTTAGCTTTTGCTATTTGGTTTCCCTCCTCCAGAAAGGTTGTGGATACCATCTAGACTTGCTGATGGTCGGGATAATGCTGGGCGTGTGCTCCGTGATGGGACTGCCGTGGTTTGTGGCAGCCACCGTCCTCTCCATCACGCACGTTAACAGTCTGAAACTGGAGTCGGAGTGTTCAGCTCCAGGGGAGCAGCCGAAATTCCTCGGCATCCAGGAGCAACGCGTGACAGGCCTCATGATCTTCATGCTCATGGGCAGCTCTGTCTTTATGACGTCAGTGCTGAAGGTGGGACAAAATCATTTTATCAAGGAGTGATTTTTTTTTTTTTTTTTTTTTTTGTGGCTGATGTAACATTTCACTTATTTTCTAATTTAATTTTAAGCACACCTCTCTTAACTTCTCTTTTGCTTTTCTTAGTTTATTCCTATGCCGGTGTTGTATGGAGTTTTTCTTTACATGGGGGCATCTTCTCTAAGAGGCATTCAGGTACAAAAAAGGGAAGGAAAATTAGACCAAAAAAAAAATGATTGAAAGATATTGAATATGTGGAACGTGATAAAAATTTCAACAAGGACCATGACAGAAATGTACCCTTAGATTTGATCTTTTGTCAATCTCCTGCAGTTCTTTGATCGCCTCACGTTGTTTGGTATGCCAGGCAAGCATCAGCCAGACTTTGTCTACTTACGACATGTTCCCCTGAGGAAGGTGCACCTCTTCACCATAATCCAACTCAGCTGTCTCATTCTTCTGTGGGTTATCAAGACCTCCAGGGCTGCCATTGTCTTTCCTATGATGGTGGGTAAACAGTTAGTTGTGACATTTATGCTACCTGTCCACTCCAGTTTGTGTCATGTGGTTTCAAGCGTTGAGCTGTAAAGGTTAAAAGTGTCCAAACGTGAGTGTCTGTTATTTTACATTTTTCAAATGTTTTGGTCAGCAAACGAACATATATCTGACAATATTGAAGGTTTTGCAACTCCTATGATTTCACTTGCTTTCACTGATTAATAAATACATCATCTAAATTCTCCCAAATAAAACATGACACATGTTGATGTGATGCAGGCTACAGTAAATCATCTTTTTTTGACCAAACTATAAAAATGCATCTTCCTAATTCTTACTTAGTGTCAGAGTTTCTGTTGTTTCGATAAATTTCAACAACATAGTAATTCTTCTGTTTTATTCTGCCTTTTTTTTGTACCTTGTCATCTCTGCAGGTCTTGGCTCTGGTTTTCATTAGGAAGTTGATGGACTGTATCTTCACCAAGCGAGAGCTGAGCTGGCTGGATGATCTCATGCCAGAAAGCAAGAAGAAAAAGCTTGAGGATGCTGAGGAGGTGATAGATCTGTCTTTGGCTGTATTTTTTATTGTATTTTTTTTAAAAACAGATCTGTATTCAAATAATTCTACATTTTACATTTTTCTGCACTAAAATGTCTGATTGTTTACCTTTAGGAAGAAGAGCAGAGTATTCTAGCAGAAGATGAAGGTGTTGTGCAAGTGCCATTGGGGGGATATAAGTGAGTTATAGTGCCATTGTAAAAGCTCCGTGGACAGAATCATTTTCTGTATAATAAATAAACTTTGTCTTATTTTTATGTTTAGACAATTTTCTCCCTCTTGTTTTTACAGAGGAATACCCATCATCAACATCACAGATGAGATGTCAAAAGGCTCGTTTGGAAATACCTGGAATGCCAACGACTGAAGAAAATAAAGCATCTATGAAGGTTTTCAAGATTATTAGGCTGTACTTTTTTAAAGAAATTTTGGCTAAGGCAGGAAATTAGTTTTCAACGAAAGGATGAAAAGAATGTTCAGATTGATTATTTAGCTGCGAGGAAATTGCATGACTGGAGTTATGGCAAAGCATCACACTAGAATTCATCGAGCTCCTCAGATTGACCCATTCTTTCACAAAATTATAGAAGCAGCCTGCATGCCAAGGTGATGGAGTGTACACACTTGTGGCCTTGGAAGGGATTGAACACCTGAATTTAAGGACTTTTGACATAAATATGTATTTTTGCAATTACACTTATGCTTTGTTAACTTTGTTGTTGAACTTCAATATCATAAACATGAAGATATAAAACAACTTTTTCATGAGATTGCAAAAAACAAAACAAAGCAAAACAAAACAAAACAAAAAACGCCAAAAGGTGGAAAAAAATGAAGCCCGGTTTGGACTGTGCAGACGGCCTGTCCCATGATGTCTCTCCATCTTTAGCCCTTCTTAGTTTATACAATCAAATCTGTTTGCAAGACAACACGTGTGTCAAGATCGTACAAAAACAGTCTGGTTTCAAAACAAATAAAACTGTGAAACTTTTAAACAATACAAAGTTATTATTACATGTGATTTGCACAATTTTCTGTTTCTGTGACTCGTATTATGTATCTATATGTTTTTAACCAAATTACATACCATACAATCTAGAAAGCACAAGCAATAGCTCCTCACGCCTAAACAACGCTATCCTATCCATGTAATAAAGTGTTTATTCATAAAGTGTTTATTTATATATATTTTTTGTGGGTTTTAAGATGTTACTCATTGGGGTTTTTTTTCCAGCAGATTATTTTATAATGCGAGAAAAGTCTTACAGTCTTTTGCTTTCTAGTGACAGTGTACTTCTTCAATCTTTAGTGTTAAATTTCTCTTAACTGAGTCATCAAGCCATCTAACTGTCAAATGTTTTACCGTTGTCAACTTTTCAAAGAATAAAACTACGACTTGTGTAGTACATTGTTTTGAAAGTATTTATGAGGTATTGTATTGTCCGTACTACAAGTGTGCAAACCTCAATAATTCAAGATGTTTCACTTTTTGAGTGTAACCACTTAAATAAAAGTTGTTTCATTGATATTGTAGTATACTGAAATGGACTTGTACATAGTTGCTTAAATAAATCCTAATAAAGATGATAAAACGTCGTGGCTTTACGATCAAGTCAATATGGCGTGTTTCGGCAAACATTGGCGTTGGCCTCTATAATCGCATATCACCTTAGGCCGCTGTGCTAATTGTGTGGCTTTGTTGTAGAAAACGTGACGGGAACACCTAGTGTCAATGCAGCTGCTTTGCCTTCACACATCCGGCCTTAAGCAGAACAGGACTGGGCACAGGTTCGCTTTTGCAATCAACAGATGGTTTGATGTGCTGCAGATGACAGCTCGGAGAGGTGGAACATCCCCCGAGCATGTCACGCTGCTGGCTCATGTGAATTACTGTTTCCTTCTCAGTGCTATGAGGAAATCAAAAGTGTTGACCCAGGTACTGATCCCAGCCGGTCTGATGCCGAGCTGATTGACATGATTTCCCTTTATTTAGCATGGCTGTCCTTGGTGTGCAGGTCTGATTATCATGGGGGAGATCCTCCCCCGGTGAGCAGCTGACAGGTGAAACACATCATTGTATACCTTGCAGAAATCCCTCTGCGTGGTTCTCCCAGCGGACAAACATGTTTATTGATTTTTCGTCTGCCTTCATTCGCGAGGAGGATCCAGAGAACACAACAGGAAACATATTCTGCACGCTGGGATGTGAGATCTCAAAGCAATAAATTAACCCTGACATGTAAGACAATATCAGCTCAAGTGAAAATAGTTCTTAGAAGAGACTTGAAATCGATGTTAGTTTTTTTTTTTTTAAACCTAAAAAATCATTCATCCGCCTTTGCATATGACATGATAAAAAGGGAACTTAAGAATTGTACACATTTCTTTATTGAAAACTGCAAGAAAGGGTAGTTTAATGCTAGATGTGAAGTTTGGACCAACAACATAATTTAAATTCTAAAAATTCAAGTGAATAAGAAAATGATCAAATATATAATCAGCTAATTCTCCATAAAATTTCCAACCACATTTGTCATTTACATGATTTTTTTTTTTTTTTTTTAAGTATCTCCTTCAACCACTGAAGGCCACTAAGGCTTCTTGTGAAGACACATTTAATTGTGTTACCAGAAGAAAGTGTAGTACAGGTCGTGACACATGTAATTGCACAGAATCAGTGAAAAACAGCTGCTTCGTTTCGCAAGAACAGCTTGAGGAGTTTAGTCTCTTCTGCCTCGGCCGGTCTTCAACCAGGAGACAAACTCTTTGGCTGCCTGGTCCTGCAGGTAAGAGCTCACGTCGCTGGTGTAGGTGCCGTCTGCATGGCGTCTGAATAAGCTCCTGTAGAAGAAATACAATTTGGCATGTCCAGTCTGGATTTATGGGGGTTTTTTAACATTAGGAAATTTTACTTTACCAACCATATGGTTCAAATGCTTCACTGTAACATTTAAAAATGCACTCACCCGTTCCTTTTTGAATTCTTCAGCCACTGGACAAAGTCTTGGGCTCTTCTTGTTTCCAGGTATTTGCTGTAGTCATTGGAAAATGTTCCCTCTGAATGCCTCTTCATGTTTGGGAACTCACTGGGATCACTTAAAATTGAGTTTTCACTCAACAATCTAAAAGGAAAACGTGACAGAAAGAGCCGAGTCAAATGACTCACACACACTTAGATTTAAGCTACGTACAAGAAGATCATGGAAAGAGTCTGCTGGACGGATTATTCCGCTACATCACAGCGACATTTTAGGTGTGATATTATCATCAACAACAAAATAAAGTCAGGCCTAATTCATTCATACCCTCTGATATATATCTGGATGTAACAGATCTATTCAACCACAACATTTGTTTCTGCAAAAACATCTCAGTGGCTTTTCGCAAAACTTTTGTAGACTTTTGTAAAATGAGCCTCATTTCAAAAGAAGACATTATTAAAATAATTTATTTTGATTTTTCAGGAAAAAATGCTATGTCAAATTATATATATCTTTCTCGAAAATCTGTGGAAATATGGTTGCTGAACTTCTTCCAACTTTCCACGGGTATTTTTTGACAAATTGTAATTGGTGATGAGCCCCAAACTTTGTATTTGGAAGGTATCCTTGCCACCACAATAATCTTTACCTCCCTTCGTAGATTTAATATCAGATTCCAGATGGGACTCTGGGTCCAAAATGCTAATATCACATCTGGTCGGAAGAAAGATACTGGTAAAATTACTTCCAGTCTAAATCTGCCAGGGCTTACTAGTCATGTGGAGCCTAACAACATGTTCTTCCAACATATTATTATTATTATTATTATTATTATTATTATTATTATTATTATTATTATTATTCATACACACACCTGTCAAATATATCGCAAAGTTTACACTTTTGCATTTCAACTTCAAAAGTACTTTAAAAAAATAAAAAACAACAACAACTGAATTTTACGTAAATCGTGGACTAACAAACATACACACCTTTTTGTCCTTTCATTCAACTAAATAGTAATAACATTTATAATATAAATAAGTTATAGTAATGATAGAAAGTAGACAAATATGAAGATTAGACTTGTATTATTTAGATTTTTTTTCTTCTAAACACTGGCATGAATCAAACTCATAAGTGTGAACACTGAAATACGATCTTACAGCGGTGTTCGGTCTGTGTCCTGGTCAGGCACCTGCCAACTGCTTTGGATGATGACAAGGAGCATAAGTCCAGCAAGAGACTGAGCACTTTTCATTGTTTAAGCTGCCTGAAAATGAGCAAAAAATAGAGACAAATAGTATATATTACCTAAATGAGGTGTTTGAGCTTTCAGAATGGATTGTGAAAAAATTCTTACCTGTGTTCTTTTGTGCAGATTGTTTAAGAGAGGGATCTTGCTTGGCGCTGATTGTTATCGTTCTGCTCTCCTGCTCGTGGAGCTTCTTCGTGGTCTCCTCCCCGTCTGCTCGGTCTTATATAGCAGAGATGAGGAGCATTCTCTCAGGTGACTCCCTCCGTCACAAAAACCTTAGCACATCCTCAACTACTCTCAAGCCATTAGTCAGCTTCTGGCTCAGTGCCCTGAATGTAATCTTGGTTAAAAAAACAAAAAAACAAAGCATGACAGCTGGATGGTCAAAAAACATCTTTAAGTCTCTGAATCAAATAGTATCTACTCCAACATAAACATTTCTACAAATGATAATTATTAACTTTGACAGAAAACTGTTCAACCCATTTACCCAAAAGACAAGAAAATAAACTAAATAATTAAAATTTTGGAAAAAAAAAAATATATATTTAGCTAATACAGCTATTACCAAAACAAATGTAACCTATAATCTTAAGTCTAAATACCGCTGATCTTTGCTTTGAGATTTCTTAATTTGAGATCCTGAACATCTGTAGCCACACTCAGACCTACAGACAATTTATCCAGTGCAACTTTCAATAACCGCTAGGAACTGCAAATGACCAGCCGTTTATATCTTAAAACAATGTTTATTGTATATCTTCATCAATGCAATATTACAAGTGTAAAGACACCACTCCACAGTGCAGTGTGACATATTGACCGTAAGTTATCACATTCACATAAAAAAGACAAAACTTCAAAATGCATGCAATGGCCTTTTCTAAAAAGTCACATATCTTAATAATAACAAAAAGGCTCAAATTTGTGAGCAATGAAACATGTGAAATTTACCTGACTGTTCGACATATTATTAAAAGTAAAACAAGGAAATAGTTTAAAATGTTCCTTTATAAATGCTGAAGACTCTTTTTTTCACATCTATTCAGGATTGAGGAGGCATTTCTGCAGAAAGTGACTCATGAGGATGTATGTATGATGAAGGGCTTGTCCCCTTAGAGAGTGATCCTTGTCAGTGTACCACTGAAATTAGAAACAAAACAAAATTACTCCAGAGATAACAAAATTAAAGATATGATCAAAGCTATCTTATATTTTCATGCAATAACTAATGGTGGTCTTTTTCCATTTGAAGCTCTCTTTAAACAAAAGCACATTTAAAACCAATATTAGTCTAGTTCCCTCAGCCAATATTTACCATTGCCTCAAAATCCACAAGTTCTTCCACCAGAGCTTTGGAGATCTGCGCAGCCTGCTGGAAATGGACATTGTCTAAAGGAAAAACAGCAAATCACAAAGTGACTGAATGTCAGAGCTGAAATCTTATTTGAAGCAAATAGAAACCATTTGTGCGTGACTTTATTCTGTTACTAAGCAATGGGGCGAAAAAAAAAACAAAACAAATGTTAGCACATGTTCAAAAACAGCGATTAGTAAAGAGAAATCACAGAGCGTACCATCTGCTGTGCCGTGAATAAGGAGGTAGGAAACCTTTTTAAAGTTCTTTGCTCTCGATATGACTGTGGAGTTCTATGAAACAGAAAAGAGAAAATCCAGAGAGAATAATGCAACTTGAGTCTCAAATCAGAACAGTGAATTCTAATGGGCAAGTGTGATTTCAGAGCCGTATCTAGAAATTTTGAAAACATAAAACATACTGTAGATAAATCAATTTGAAAAGAAATTTGGAAAGAAAGAAAACAGATCAGGCTTTCAGGTAATATTAATAAAAAAAAGATACTACTACTATTAATATTATTTGGACTAGAATGTCTGTTACTTACTTTGTAAGAGTCTGAATTCTCTGATGGTTTGCCCATGTAGCGCTCGGTGTAAACTGCATCTGCAAAAAAAAACAACAAAAATAAAAACTGAAAAAAGTGCTCAGACCTTTACATAAATATTAATTACAGTGTTCAAACAACTTATTCTTGAATTCTTTAGCACCATCAGCTACTCGTGTTTATTTTAACCCTTGTGCGTGCGAGGACTGTGGCAAATGATACAAGTGATACCGGTGTGGGGTTGGTTGGACCCCATTTGTAAACACAGGGGTTAAAAATATAAAATAGTAAAGTTTACTCTGACTTTATGGCAGACTTTTATGCTGTAGGAAGGGAGGAGAGAGATGTGAAGGAAGAAAGGTAGTAAAGAAGATACAATATAGGAAAGAGGAGATGTGAGAAAAAAAAAACTTTGAGGATGAAACTGATGCTTCTCCAGTTTGAACAGATGCTAAACAAGGAAAGCGTATCACTTACCATAATAGTCCCACTTGGCTACTGGGGCCACGGCAATCCCACACTTGAAGAGTCCAGTGCCAGCACCCAAAGCCATTGAGGCGACATAGCCACCATATGACTGAAGATGAAGATTTAAACTCATAAATAAAAAAAAATAATATATTGATTTATAAGACAAAGAAAATCAGTCGTCAAAATACAGGCAACCTACCCAGCCCCATATTGCAATTCTGTCCTTGTCAATAAAACCCATGTTGATGAATTTCCTGTAAGATAGAAATCACGTTATAGCTGAGAAAAAAAACAAACAATTCTTGTGAAGTTCATTTTCTTCACCTCACTGCGGACATTTGATCTTCCACTTCAAAGGTCCCGAGTTGCCTGTAGATCGCGTGCATTATTTCATCACCCTGATAACCGCTTCCCCTTCCGTCAACACTGGCGACGATGATTCCGAGCGAACTGGAGAGGTACGTTCCCCAGTTCAGCTTGTTCTGATAGCTTACACTCTGACTACAGGGGCCAGCGTACCTGCAAGGAACAGAGTCACCATGAGGAATTCCAAGAGGGGAAGTTGTGGCACAGTGAGATGTTGTTTACTTACACATCAATAAGGAGAGGATATTTTTTGGACTTCTGGAAATCTGGTGGCAACATCATTTGATACCACATATCTGTTTATTCAAAAAAAGGTTTGGAAAACAGGGAGGGACTGATGTTAGCGAGGAAGGAAACTTGATAAATAGTTGTATATTTATTTTGGATCTTTTTAAAATATGATAAGGTAATTATGCAAAAATAGTTAATTACATATCCAGTTTGAAACGATGTTTTAAACCAGAAAGAAAACTTACATGGAGAGTTTTAAATGAGAGTTTTGAACATGCATGCCTCACCAAATCCTGCAATCTTTACGGTGCCATATTTCATTGTTGGCATTTGAAATTCAGTCAGAAGATTTTCCAGCTCCTTATTGTCTTCCAAAATTGATAGCTCTGAAATAAAAATAAACACATAAACCTAAATATATAATGACTGCTCAAAAATTTTGTGTGATTTTGTTGTCAGCACATTCAATGAGAATATTTCATTCATTCAGATCTAGGATGTGTTATTTGAGTGTTCCCTTTATTTTTTTGAGCAGTGTATATATATAATAAGTTGAAAATTGTTTCTGTGCACTCAAAGTTAACAAACAAGTCAAACAGTCTCTATTTTTTTTATTATTTTTTCACAGAAACTAAAAAAATACAAGAGTAAAAAAAATAAAATAAAATAAATCAGCAAACCATAAAAAGAAATACCTGTTCCTGCACCTGAGCCCCTGTTGTCCATAAGTGTGTAAAGGGGCAATCCAGGTCCTAGTCCAAACAAGACAGACATAAATTCGTAAAGACATTTCACACCAATATTAGCCATCTTTGTGACGTCTAAACTTTGATTATTGTTCACAGATGTTTCCTGCATGGCTGAGTTATTGCTTGCGAACACATATAAAGCTAACTGACCATAGCAGTCCATTCGGTAGAAGGAGGCGTCATAGCTTAAGTAAGCTGAGTTGTACTGACACCTGTCTTCATGCAAGCCACAGGTGAGGCACATGGGGGTTGACGGACTGCTTCCAAGCATAATCCTGATTTGAAAAAAAAAAGAAGAAAATCTCATTTAAGTTATGTAAATAATATTTTACAAGAGTCTAATTAGCTCGTCCAATAGTCTGTTTTTTTTTTCTCAGTTTAACAAATAGAATCTTCCATACTAGCAAAGATCTGTAAAAATGATTGAAATTAATTATTATCTATTTAAGTTGGTCTAGCAAAAAGCAAATGATAAATATTGTGGTATAAAAAATTCATCCCCACTGTGCAGAACTTTGTACACCCTTTGAACTTTCTCACATTTTGTGACATTATAACTACAAACTTCATTGTATTTTGATTTTGTATAGGATTCAGAATGATCTGAAGAGATCGTAAGATGACATAGCAATAATACATTTCACCAGAAGGTTTATAAATAACTTTTGGGTACATAATTTCATGTAAAAATGATGCAACTTTTCTGCCTCCCCAAGATTACCCCAATATTGTTCTTCAGTGACAAGATATTCACAAAACTGCTTACTTGTAAAGATTTCTCTTGACAGGGTTCCTTTCATGCTGATTACTTACAAAATATCTGTAGGAAACAATTTAACATCAATCTTTTTTTTTTTGACATTTTCACTGATGGATGTATGATTTTGCATTGAAGGTGTAGTAATTTCACTCACATGGCATTCTTGGTTAATTTTGATATGTAAATAACTTCCCATTTCCCAGACGTAATTGGCGTGGCTTTGCCCTTATTCAAAATAAAAATAAAACAACACGATTAAAGAAAGGCAGGAAGGAATTGATTTAGCTGTAAATTGCTATAAAAAATAACACTTACATTTTTTATGTAATGAATATGTTTGTAGCCTTGAGTGTCACTCATTACTTTGTAGAAACTGAGTTTGTCCTTAGCAAAGAAAATAGGCAGTGGCATATACTGAGGGGAAAAAAAACATCTTTGAATAATCAGACATTAAATGGCTGAAATAAAAAATGTAATTTGCTTTTTGGAAACTCACATGGCCAATCCAACCTGTCTTGCTTGTTTGCTCAAATTTCTGAAAAGAGTAAATGTTTTAATTCAGCATCAGTATAAATCTTGGAATCATCTCATTGAAAACTAGTGAGGATTTTCTGATAGGACAGGTAGCTTGAGTCGTGACATCCACCTCTTTCTCTCTCCAGCTGCTCCCATCAAAGTCGTAGATAGCTACTTCCACGTGATTCTGTTTCCTTGTGAGCCATTGCACAGCGACGCGTTCATCTGTTGCCCAGGTCACTGAGCACAAAATGTGATCACTGAGTAAAAAGCAAGAGAAAATGACAAGGTTTTCAAATGGGTCAAACTGTGAACGCACCGCATTAACCTCCGCTTTAAAATCAGTATTACGTGTTAATGTAAGACTACAAACAAACCTTCCCGCCACGGAAGCAGGAGGAGCGAGCTGGGAATGGAGGGTGGGATTTGCGGTGTCAACGACAAACAGCTTCACCTTGGTAAGGTTTGATCCAGCCTATGGTAAAAGAAATTGACCAGAACAAACGGAATAATGCATTAAAATCCTATAATCTAAAAAAA
>NW_015113604.1:148059-153727 GCF_001443285.1 Poecilia latipinna | reverse complement strand
ATATATATATATATATATAAATAGCAGTAGCGTTTGACAGACATTGTGCTTGGAAATTACTATACTTGTTTTAAAAGTAATATAATCAAACCTTTGGGTAAGGAATAGCCACTGTTTTAGGATATTGCTCTGATCCGTACCAAGGGAACTCCACTTTTTGAACGTCTGTATCGTTAAACTGTGCAAAAGCCAAGAATTGTCCTGTTGATGACCACCATATTGCCCCGTTCGAAGCAAAGATTTCCTCTGAAAGTCATAAAAAAAACCCAGTTAAAATATGTCAAAGTAAAAACGTGGGTAAAAATATTTTTGTGTGTAAAATATTAGGCATGATGGTATCCATATTTGATTAACCGTTGATTTATTTTTACTTAGTTATATTTTTATGCAATAAAACAAGATTCCATTTGAACACAAATATAACTTATTACAAAGCCATTACTTATTTATGATATGAGCTCATATTTTATTTTTAGACTTAAGTTTAGGAATTAGTCACTATTACACAATTTTTCGGTTTGAAACCAAACCTGGACTAACTGAGTAAAATCACTGCATCATTTCAAACCCAAGACAGGCTTAGCCAAAAAAATAAAAAAATAAAGGTTGTTTTTAACCCAATAGCTTTTATAGTGCAGACCACCATGAAGCTTATTTACCCTCATATACCCAGTCAGGAATGCCATTGAGGATTTCATTCTTTTTCCCATCGTGTGTCAGCTGCACTGGCTCAGCAGTTACGTTGGAGTTTAAAAAAATATTGAAGTTTGAGACATACGCCTGCAAGGTAGAATGTAACAATTATTTTGTTGAAGGTTTCAGCAAAAGGTTCAGTCAAAACTATAAATGTAAATGATTTTACAAACAATAGAAAAATGTTGCCATATTCGCAAAACATCACATGTTTCTATTCCAGCAAACTAAGCAACACACCAGGGAACAAAGACTCACATATTGGTTTCCTTCTGGCGCAAAGCTAAAGTACTGGACCATGCGTGGAAGGCTCGCTGGCGTTACGAATGTTCTGCAAAGACATAGCAAAAGCATTTAGAGAGCAAATTGTTTTTGGATGAACTGAAAAAGACCCTGAAAGAACAGAGCTGCAAATTACACAATGTAAAAAAAACAAAGCAAAATCTCAGAAAACTTAGCATCAAATCTGACAGGCGATTAAAGTTATATCTAGGATTTATCGCTGTCAACTTGATGAAAAAAAAAGAGAGAAATTAAAAAATAAACCTAAATTCAAAGCTCTCTGAACAGAAGTTACAGTTAATTGCAAATTCAAGTAATTTATTGAAGGCTCTAAACCTCACCTATATCTGAATGTATCATCAGATTCCGCATCCAAATTACAGTAGGAGTATTTAGAATGTAAAAAAAAAAAAAAAGATGTGACATAAATGCTAATGGTGTAAATTTGATTGTTATTGAACGTCATGTAAAATTTCTGTACTTATAAATGTTTTGTTTTCTTACACTTGACTCTCCAAGTCTAAGAAAGAGCTCCAAATAGGTTTGTGTTCTGGATGTATGGTAATATGTAAAACAGACTTAGTGGCGAACCTGACCAATGATAAAGACAAAATATTTTTATGAATAACCACATACTATTGATTAGATCACTCTTTTGTAACAAATTGTTACAACCAAAGAAAAATAATGAATGAAGAAACTCATTCTAGTCCGGTAAGCCTAAAAAATTTAAATACCTGAAAAGTATTGTTGATTTTTTATTTTTTTAATGGAAAATAAAGCCATATCTATCCAGTCTGGACTTTAGATAATAATGTTATGCACTTATATTTAAATATTTTATGTTTAATGCAATCATTAGCATTAAACAAATTTGCCAAATTTTAAATTAAACCTTTTTTATATTTTTGGATTCTGTGTGAGACTGTAATTGACAAGACTAAAACCCGCCTCCTGGCTCTGATTGGTTGTTTCTAGTTAGCACCGGAGCACTAAGAGAAGACGGATGAGCTCAATTTTTAACAGATTATGTTTCCCATCCTATACCGTCATCACATAGAGACATCTTAAAAATACATACTGCAGCTTTAAGTGTGTTATTAATGCATTTTTTCTGACTTAGCTTAATATTTTTTAGACAGTTATTACTAAATCTGTCTACTCTTAACCTTGGTAAAGAACCTTTTGTTATACTTGTCTGGTAAAAAATGTACTCATAAAAATTATGATGATTGATTCTTTTTGCAAATCATCATGTTTTTTTTTTTCCTTTTCATGTTTTTTGCACGTCAAAGTCAGCATACATATTTTGTGCACAACTACTGACATAGCAAGGTTTACTTACGATTGCGTCATGTCGTAGATGGAATATGAGGCAGAATAGGAATGTCTAAAGTTCTGCAGGATTTTAAGCACAGATTATGTTCCACACTTATACATCAGATGATTTGGCAGCTTAAAGAGAAACTTTACAACAAAAACATCTGTTGGGTGCTTCTCACCTTCGTGTAATTGCTTTCGAAGGCAGTATATTTATGATCACCTGACAACCAATAATCCGTGGCATCCACTTTTTTCTGAAGTCAAAAGAAGTATACGATCTTTTAGTAATAATTATGTTCAGATTAAAAAGTTGTAAAATTAATATATTGAAATAACTAGCTGCTTTACAAATGTCGCATTGCTCAGATACAGATACTTGTCCTTTGTTTCAGCATTGTGAAGGTAAACATTTCCATCTCTTTCTTTATGCAAATACTCTTTATCTGTAGCAACAAAAATAGGAAAGAAAAAAAAAAGTTTTATGGATTTAGATGAAGAGCACAACAGGATAGAGGATTCAATAAACAGAATTACCCGACATCCAGTACAAATTGTAGGATTTCTTTCTGATGGTGTCATTAAAGTAATCCTGAAGAGTGAATGGCCTTTTGGTGGCTCCGGATCCTAGACAGATGCACAAAGACATGTTCATTTAAGCCAAAACCTGCTGCTTATGCTATTGGAGCCATTTCAATTCTAAAAGCGCACAATAATCATTTGTAAGTTAAAGTTCATAAGGCTCAATCCTAGTTTAACCTATTCCTTTTAGAGTAAAACAGAGTTGCAGTTTTCCCCTTAAAGGTAAGAGCTGTGTGGGGAGAGGTGTGTGTGTGTGTGTGTGTGTGTATGTGGATTCGATTCAAGGTATTACACACACATACAGTCACTGTGGAGGCTCGTTATTGATAACATGCACCCCTTTCCTACTGCTTTAAATGTAATTATATAAACCGATAAATCTCACTCTTATTATTAAACACTGATTACACTTGCTTTTTTTTCTGGACCATTTTTCTTGCTGCTGTGCAGAGCCAGCTGTTGGCAAGGAGTGAGTTTGAGTGTGGGTTTGTGGGTACAACAGTGATAAACAGAGGACTGAAGCTCCATCTTAATACATTTTATCACTTTTGTCTTTCTACCCATCAACAGGACAAGTATAACTAAAGTAAAAGCACAGGCATCGCTTTTACTTTTTCCAGAGTGACAGTCTTGTTGACCGCATAAACAAAATCAGGGCTGTTTTAAAGAGGCAATCTTTAAATCTTCCTTTAAAACGTGGTTGATATTAAGGACATAGTGTAGATGACAAATTTCACACTTAGTTTTACATTCTTACAATAACGTTGACTTTCAACATGTTTCCACTAGACTTCTTGGTTTTTATTTAATTAGTCTAGTTAATCTAATACAAATTTCAGGAGTGGAGATGAGGGACATCTTCCAAGACACCTGAGGGCATGAGCACACTAAAGTCGCTTTCCCACTGGCAAGTGGTGCACTAACCAGTTACTGTGCTGTTCAGTTCTTCTCCAGGTAGCAAGCTTTTCCATTATATGCTCTGTTCCTTACTATTGTGGGTGGGATGTGATCGCGCAACAGCTGTGGTCAACTCTCTGCTGACGTTTCCAGCAACACTTAGCAATGGAGAACCTCAAGGTTGCTCCTCCCTACTAAACAGCTCTCTGACAGCAGAAGGCATGTCTGTGGTCCACAGCTAAACTTAACTGTTGTTTTCAGTTTTCAGTGACGCAAATCACGAGTCAATCAACAAATGCAGTCAGCTGTCAATCAAATTGCTTTGGTGCTGTACCAGGCTTGGTGCGGCTGATACTACACATGAAGTAAGTACGAAAAACTGACAAGAGCCAGGCAGAGCGGTGCTGGATCTGCTAAGGGAAAATGAATCTGGCGGACCGGCACCGTCCCGGTTAGAGGCGGTCTAGTGGAAAAACGCCTTACGCCACTGCTCTGGGCCCCAAAACTATCTAGGATCTCACATTAATGCTTGAATTGTAACACAGATCATAGATATAGAATGAATGACATTTGCTTATTAAGACTGAGAATTTTATTACATTTGATTTGATGGTTTCAGCATTGATAAATTAAAACATTTTATTTGTTTAAAATTTAAATTTAAGATTTATAGAAACTGGCAAGCTTACTATGTAAAAGTTAAAAGCATAATGTTGCTGTTGCATATGGCCCCACAACAAATTCTCCAAAAGCCCCCATACTACCTTGGGCCAGCTCTGGCAACTGTGTATCAGCTTCTGAGAGGAGTGCTCCATTTCTCTCTCTCTCAGGGGAATATCTAACCTCTGAGCTAAGTGCCTATAGACTAAAGGGGAAGGTTATGCAACCCCGGGTAGTGGGATTCAGTCTTAATGCACCACAGAGACAGACAGACCAAGAAAGGAAGGTAATAAGCTCATAGTCATAACTTACTGCTGTAATAAACTGCTGGGATTGTTATTAACGTGATGACGACAGCCGCCCCTATCACTCCCAAAATCACCCTGTTGCTGAAGCCCTGTGAAAGAAAGGGAGGTGGGAGGGGGGGGGGGGGGTAAAACCAGCCAAATAATGTAGACACGCTGACGTTGCAGTATTCACTGAGCTTTTAAATGTTATTTTTATCTAATGCTTACTAACTATATTTGTTTAATAAACAGTTGTTTCATCCCTAAAAAAAGGGGAAAAAAAAGAAGAAAAAAAAAAGATTTTTTTGAATATTTGACGCGAGTTTTAAATCGCCTACTGACCATGATGGAGATGAAGTTGCCGCTCGAGCTTTCGCGTAATGTCCCTCAGAAGTCGCGTTTTGCAGTTTCTCCCCGGACACGCAGCCTGGTCAGCATACTCTCACTCGCGGTGCAGTCGCCAACTCTGAATTATAATTCAATAACATAAAGCTGGGTACCGGAGCTTCCTATTCTTCCCCGTGAATTCCTGGAAGTAGACATGCAGACATACGCACGCACTCACGCACACACACGCACGCACACCGAGGTAGACTTCTCTCTGGAGTCCGGAGCACAACTTTCCAGGAGCGCTTCCTAAACCCGGAGTGAAGCTCCGGGTTTAGGAAGCGCTTCATTCCTCACCGAGGGCAAGGCGTTCACGCATCAGGCGCGGCAAAACCAGAAAAACCGGCTCTCTTAAGTTTATCTATCTCGATGAAGTTCATTATCTTGGAAAAGTATTCATCAAATCACCTTTTTTTTTTCTTCTCTCACATGTCGTCACCTTACAGCATCAAAGCTGACTGTATTTTATTAGGTCATTTCATCCATTGTGTTCCTTATTGGTGTGTAATAATTTTTGAAAGCCCAAGCTGAAACAAATTAAACATGCACAGATAAAAAAA
>NW_015113604.1:141071-144757 GCF_001443285.1 Poecilia latipinna | reverse complement strand
CCAAAATTAAAAAAAAAAAACCAACAAAAAAAAAAAAAAAAAAAAAAAAAAAAAACATGCACTTTTTTTTCTTATTGTCTTCAGTTAAATCAGAACAAATTTAGCTATAAAAAATATATATATATATATATATATATATATATATATATATATATATATATAGTTTGTTTAATCCCACAGTGATAATGAGACAAAGAATATAGAATATAGCAGAGATTTAAAAATCAGAAGTTTACATACAGAATAATAAGAATCTCTTTGAACAATGAGGGAAAACCCCAATGATGATGTCACGATTTAAAAACTTCTGATAGGTCATGTGATGCAGTATATTGAGTTAACTTGAAACACATATGTGGATGTATTTTTGAGGCCACACCTCCACCCCCCCACACACACTTCTTTCTTGCTTGACAAAGCAGCGAAGATATCAGGAAGAAAACCGTAGAGCTGCACAAGTCTGGATCATTTTTGGTAACAATTTCCAGATGCTTGAAGATACCAAAATCACCCATTCAAACAATACACAAGTATTAACTTGATGGAAATGTTAACTGTGATACCACTCAGGAGAGAGATGGGTCCTGTGTCCCAGTCAGAAATGTGCAAATCGACCTCAGAACAAAAGCCAAAGACCTTGTGACTGATGTTGGCAGAAACTGATAAGGCAGTGCCCTTATCCACAATGAAACATGTCCTCCACAAGCTAAAAGGTTTGCAAGTTTGCTAGTGCAGTTTGCAAGTGCACACGGACAATAACTTTCAGTTTTGGAGGCATGTCCAGTGGTCTGATGGAACTAAAGTGGAGCTGTTTGGCATAATGACCATCATTACATTTGGAGGAAAAAGGGGGACCATTGTAAGTCTGGGGACATCACTCCAACTGTGAAGTATGGTGATGGCAGCGTCATGTTGTGAGGCTGTTTTGCTGCAGGGGGGACTGGTGCACTTCATAAAATAAAACAAGTCTTCATGAGGAAAGAACATTATGAGGGAAGATTAAAGTAGCATCTTCGGACTACAGTAAGGAAGTAAGAGTTTGGGCAAACTGGTCTTCCAAATGAACAACAACTCCTGGCATGCGACCAAAGTGGTTACAAAGCACAAAGTTAGAGTTTCGACATGGTCATCACAAAGCCCTATGGAGACGTTAGTCTGTAAAGGCATGTGTGACTAATAAACTTAATGCAAATACTCCAGTTCTGTCAGGAGGAATGAACCACAATTAACATCACCCACCTGTCAATCATTCTAGCGGCTATGCCAGCAACTGACCAATCGATCAGTTGTCCCAAAGTACACGCCCCTTATCTGGAGGAACTGAACTTCAGTCAACATTATCTGGGTTTCTTATTGCTAACGCGCTGCGATCCTAAAGATTTCAAGGAAAATATTAGGAAATTGTGGTTCAACGTTGTCATTGTAGAACATGCGGTCCCGACGGCCGTTACCGAGAGCGTGCAGAGGGCGGAGTACAATTTATAACGTTTCCAAAACCCAAATGTAGTCTGGAAACACACAAGAAATGGATCAAGGCCTGCAGCCGACCACATGCCCTGTTGAATGGAACTGTGATCAATGGAAAGTACTGCATGTTCATCTGTACAAAGTTAAGTTGGTTTTAAAAATCCTCTTTTTTTTTTTTTTTTTTTGGTCATGATGACACTGTATGGTAGGTCAATAAGTGAAGGAAGTTATGCTTTATTTCTATGCCATAGAGCTAACTGTAAATTCAGCTAGCTCTATGGCAGCATGAAAACATGTGCTGCAGTAACTGGGGTATTTGCATATGATAATCGTTATTTTTAAGCATTTTCCTGAAGGAATATTTTTACAAGCTTGTATTATTTAAGTTATTACTCACCCGCTTTTGCATGTACAAAGTGTGTCCAACACAGCTTTCACACTCGCATTCAATGAGACTTTGTGCTACGATTTTTGTCCTCTGGTTGAGAAAGTCTCAGGCTTTCACTTTAATTTCTTTGTTGTTTCCCGCAAATAACCACACATAGTTGATGTCATAGCCTGTCGTCTTTGCCTCATTGTTGGCTCATAGTCAAAAATGACTCAAAAAATGAATTGGGTAAGCTTACCTGTTGCTGCCAACATTGTGCTTAATAATAGGGACGGAGTGTTCGGGGTGAACTAGTTGAGACTTTTTTTCAACAAACTTCCTTTCTGCTATTCTTGCACAAAGGCCAAATTTGTGGAGTGCATGACTAATACTTCTCCTGTCAACAGATGTTCTTACCTGAGCACTGGATCTTTGTCTAATGCTCACCGTGTCTGACTAGTTGGTTTGGGTGGATGGCTATCTCTCAGTAGGTTTGCAGTTGTGCCATACTCTCAGATGGATTATGCAGTGCTCTGTAGGATTTTCAAAAAAACTATTATTGTTTTTAAGTAGTTTTTAAAACTTAAATATGGTTTAAACTTATCAAAACTTTATGTCTCACCTATATGATATGTTCCTTAGACTTTGTCTGTGCCCTAGTGATCTCTAAAAAAAAAACCCTCAGATCCCTATGGAATAGGTAAATGTCCTCAGAAATGTAACACACAAATTGAATACAAATGTAGGTCTCATTTTAAGATTTGTGTAAGAGAAAATTTGAAAGAAATGTAAATTTTTTCCTTTCACTGTTGACAATACTTTGCCAGTGTAAAAACTTTAACATTGACAATGGATGATTTTGTCCACCAACTTCAGCATGTTGTTCATTTTGTCATGTAATATGACAAGATAGGCACAAGTTATATGTATCAATACCGGGGTAGAACTTTAATAACGACAAGGTAAAGAAAACGTCTACACAGTTTTATTTGAAATGCATTCAAAACCACAGAGGATTTAGTTTTCCTAGTCAGCAAACACACTGCTTCTAAAGCAGTCATTTGAATAAACATTCAGCAATCATACAGTCCAAACATCTGAAAACATTTTAACATTGATGCTTATTTTCAAAGGATTTTGGCACTTAAAACATTTAAACTTTAAAAATGCATTATTTTGCTTTAACAAGGTACATACACTTGTATTTATGTTGAGTTCACTTAATATGTGTGTAAATTTATTTTTTGCTAAATTCATGTGTCAAACTGCTCTTTAAAACAGTCAAAAATGATGTGAGAATGAAACTAGATGATTTTCTGACAAGTGAGAAAGAACAAATAAAGGGAGATGAATTTGCCATTTTTAGGCCTGATTAAGAAATGACAACCTGAGCTACTCCACATGCTGTGCACATGAAGCAATAAACTAAGAGCAGCAGTTATCGATGTTCGGACTGGTAACAATCTAGAGGTACACAATGTTGTAGGATCTTTCTCTGAAATCTAAAATCCTAATTGATTAAACATTGGATTTGTAAATGCATATTTATGCAATAAATATAAAAAAGAAAAAGAAACTCCCCAGCACTTATACATTAATAAAAGCAACATGATGGCTTTTCATTTACGTTTTTTTTTTTTTTTTTTTCTTTTAACCTTTAATTAAATAATTCTTTTGCAATGTTTTCTTTTGTATCAGATCCTGAAAAGATTGAAAATCCAGCCTTACAGGTTACATGTAACACCTAAAGTGACCTTTGATAAAAGGATTTTTAAAATGTCATACGTCCTCATACAAAACTTTCAGTGCAATTTTACGCAGAGCAAATTTTCTTTCCTGTTGGAAAAAATAC
>NW_015113604.1:119972-136880 GCF_001443285.1 Poecilia latipinna | reverse complement strand
TTGATTAATCCGGAGGGATTTGTGCAACTTGCAGAATTGCCCAATCGATTAGGTCGCCTAAAAGGATGTGGACACAGAGGTTACCAAAGGTTGCCTCTGTAAATAGCTCCGTCTCAACAGTGGTGAATCACTCACTGACGGGTGAATTAAACAGAGTCAACAGCACCTGTTTGTGTGCATGTGAGTTGACAGGTGGGCTCTGAGGGACAATCAAGGGCTCACTGCCTGCCATCTCACGGGACAGCAATGATTTCTGACGAAAATACTTTTGAGTCGTTTTGTAAATGGATTCAAATTTAATTTAAATGATGCATAATTCCAATTAAGTGCAAAATTTGAAGACAAAGCGCACTTGGCACCAATAAAAACATTTAAGTCTACGTAAAGAACAGAACCCGCACATTCTGTGCGTATTGCAGTTAATGCACACACAAAACGTATCATCAGAAGAGAACCTCCGGAAGAAACAAGTGCTTTGATTTGTTAGGGTCACTCTGTGACTTCATCGTCCGAGCCCTGTGCCATCAGGCTGGCGTGTTCGATGTAGTCGAAGTCAGGAAACTTGACAGGAAGGTCGTTCCACCTGGTGCAGTTGCTGTACTTTTTCTTATTTATATCCACCACAAAGTTTTTCACATGGAGACAAGGCAGCTCAATCCCCCGGTAAAACATCATTGAACCCCATGTCTGCAACAGAAGTGGAGTTTAAAAGAAGACAAATCTTATTTTATCCGTTTAATGCATTAAACTTAGTTGATTTCCATAGCAGCCAGACTGTCAGATAAAATAAGTAATAAAAAAAATATACATTTGTTGTTCTTCATTTGCCATGAAGCTCTACAGTGCTTAGCAAAAATATTCACACTGTTTTTTTTTTTTTACATTTTGTCACATTACAATCACAAACTGATGTATTTCTTTGGGGATTTTATGTCATAGAATCACTAAATGTAGCTAAAATGATGCTAATAAAGCTATTCTGTGAAGCTCTCAGATGTTTAATAGGAAATAGTGGAAAAACAGGAACAAGGAAACAAGTGAAAGGTCAGGAGTAAAGACCCGGACATGTTTAAAACACGGTTTGGTTTTTGAAACCATCCCAAACTATAAACATCTCGTGGTAAACAGCTTAATCTATCATCCCAAAGTAGGAGTAAAGAATAACTGTAAACCCAACAAGACATGACTGCTGACCAGAACCGACCGGCTGGGCAAACGATTCATTAATCAGAGCCCTCGTTCACAAATATTTCTGTTATAAATCCGCAGACAAGCCACCTCATCCAGAAATGATTTCTGAATCATGCTTATATTTGTAAATCCTGCTGCTGGCTCACTACTCAAATGACACATCATCACTTTTTCGACCAGTAAGGCCGGCTCTCCTCCATAAAGTTCAACCCACGTGATGGCTATGATTACATAATTTCGCAATTCAGGGGTATGGCATAGGCAGGCTGACTTCTACCCCTCTCACTTTATCAATCCTAAATACACAAACGACACGAAGACGCCAGAAAAGGAGCACATAAACCCGCCTTTTAGTGTTTAATGAAAGGGGCTAGAGTAGCAGCACAACTCTACCACTAATGTAGGAAAATACTCTGACAGGACTACCACTAGCTATACTCTCCACAAATACCACCTTTATGAAAGACTGGAAAGAAGGACGTCAATATTGAAATAATATCTAATAAGTCTCTTTTGCAGTTTCCAAAAAGCTATGCAGGTGATGCTGCAAACATGTGGAAGAAGGTGCTGTGGTCAGAAGATAACTGAATTTTGTGGTCTATAAGTACAAAACTATGTGTGGTGAAGACTTGACACCAATCATAATCTTGAATGCACTAATCACACAGTGAAACATGATAGCAGCATCATGCTACTGGGGTGGGGGGCTTTCTTAGGCAAAGACAAGCAAACTGGATGAAAAGATGGATAAATCTGCATCTGTAAGCAGATATTTAAATAAACTATAAAAGGACATCGTTTGCAGACTAAATGTTTCCTGCTTTAGGTCAGTTAGGACAAACAAAATTCTTCAAATTTATCAGTTAACATAGATGTCTTTCATATCTGGCAGACCAGACCATAATCTAATTGTTGGGGAATGAGCAGAGACTAACACATTTTTTCAGTTGTGCACAAATTTATGTTTGTCTATCAAAAAGCCCAATAAATTAAATTAGTTTGCCATTGTAATGTGAAAAACTAGGAGCTGGGATTCAGGGATACGAGTATCTTGGCGAGACAAGTTATCTCAAGTTACTAGCAAGACCGCAAATCCAAAAACCAAACAGTGTGTTTACCTGACCACAGCCACTGCAAGCTATGACTCCATTGGTCTCGTAGTCCAAACGTCGCTCCTGAAGAGATGCGTTTTCTCTCTGGATGAAAAGTTTCCTGCACAAACAAAAGAGAGTATAAATAACCATGCAATGCAATGTGCCAGTGTTGAAAAGTTTATATCGTAATTAGTACCTAAACTGTTGCGTAACATTGACTCTGTGCATGTTTTCAATGATTTGGATGTCTTCGCCGCTGCAGATGTATTTGGTGCAGTTACGACAGCTAAACTTTACAGAAGACGGGTTCTCATCTTTCACAGCCTTCTTCTTCTGATTTACCTGTCTCACTCTTTCCTCCATTATAGCCTGTATCTGAAACTCTGTGATCTAATGGAAGGAGAAAAAAAAAAAAAGGTTAAAAGACTGTATTTAGGAGAAAATAGATGGCTAATAATACTTGTTTAACATACTTGTTTGTTGTAAACTGATTGATCTAATTTTTTAATTTTCTGAATGGCTTTGTTCATCATTTGCTCACGGTACTCGTTGACACACTCCTTTTCAGCCACCCCGGAGTTCTTTACGTCCACGACAGTGTATGTGCTGTCCTCAGCTCTTCCTCTGCCTTGAGACTGCAAAGGGCAACAGAACAAATGGTCAGCAATCACCTACTCATATTTAGTCAGCCCACATTTTTTTTATTTTTTATTTTCTGTTGCCAGTATTTACAGCTGGATGACTAACGGGACACTTGAAAATATTGAGCCATGAAAAAGTTTGTGGAAAACAGGAACAGGCTGAGATAAATTTAACATTTGATTTGAGCAGAATGGAAAAACTACAAACACAGGCACAGATGAAATCAGGAATCCCTGTTTTTCTTGAAGAAACATTTTGGCTGCAATGCCTGGGAATTTAAAATGTTAGTTATCAGGACTGTCCTGAAATGGCCCTTGAAATTTCTCTGCTATAAGCAGCAAGTATTTTTTTTTTTTCTTTTGAGCCACAACAAATAATTTTCATTGTAGTGGATTTTGGGGGAATCGGCGTGTTATTCTCTTTGTGACTTTTTGAAAGAACATAAAATGACTTTCAAGTCAGTCTGATTGTCAAAAATCAATAGAGATTTATTTTATCATATGTCCTTCAGATACCTTATTTATTTATGTGGTCAAAGTCACACCGTATAAAACCAAAAGACATACCAACACATTTTTAATCACGGATTACAGTCGTTCATTTTACTGACCTGAATCATAGCGATTTCATTGGTCACATGGCCATATCGAATAACAAAATTGCAGGCCGTTATGTCCAAACCTTCTTCTGCCACTGTGGTAGCAATAAGGAGGTTGAGTTCACCGCTTTTGAACCTCTTCAACACATCCTTCTGCTCTGCCTGAGGAATACAACTGCAGGTCACATACATGAAGAACTTGGGAAATGGCAGCCTAAGAGAGTTCAGTTTGTGAAGTATGCACTTACAGCTGTCATTGGTTTGGTATCGCTCTGGTCTCCTCCTCCAATGAAATAAGAAGGTTTTACTTCGATGTCAGCAAACTTGGGGTTTTCTTGAATCCACTGGCTAAGAGTCATAGCGCTGTGACGTGTTTTGGTGAAAATGATCCCTCTGGCTTCTTTTCGGCTGCTGAACTCTTGTAAAATTTTAGTTCTGAGTTTTGACAGGCTGTCGTTTTCGTATGTTGGATCCTTTGCCAGCTTCTCCAGCTCTTCCTTTTTGTCTGTAAGGAGTAGATATAAAAGGACTAAGGCAGAATATTTTCAGCAAAGTTAAACGAGACACTTTTACGACTGCAGTCTCTTGCAAAACTACTGACACCCCTTTAAGTCTGGTTGGAGTAAATTATTCTGAGGTTTTAGTCTAAAATAAAGCTTTAAATTGATTGGCCAGGCAATATTTTTTTTAAATATGGGAAAATGGCTCTTTGTTTACTATAAAAGCACAGCATAAAAGCAAAATGTGAAGATGTGGGTAAGCAACGGGTTTTGATTATATATTTAAAATTTATAGTGGAAATTAAGAATATCAACAAGAAAAAAAGAAAAAAAAAAGAAAGATCTTACCTTTAAACAAATTGAACAAAAATCTCTCCGTCTCTGTTATTTCCATGTTTTGTTCTTCATCTTGTGATGTTTTCTTCTTGATCTGCTCCTCGTGGAACTTGTTCAGGAGACTGAGAGCGTCACACATGCGTATGGTGTTGCTTAAAATCAGACCTTCATTATACCGTCGGAGGAACTCCGCGCAGACCCGAACTGTCTGGTCTCCGTCTTTGGCAGCTACAACACAATGAGGCAGTTTCATGATAGCTCTATGTGTGCAAAACCCAGACTGTCCAGTGTAATAAAGAGTTAGCGTTAAAGGGACATTACAGGCACACTGCAGGTAAAAGTGAAGAAGGATTTTATGGAGCTTAAATACTTTACTGAATCTTAAAAAAACAAACAAACTAAGATTAACATCACAGATATAAAGATTCAGGCTGCATAATGCTAATAAATATCATCGACTTAAGAGAAATTGTGTATTTTTCATACCAAATTTTAAAGGCCACCTCTATCGATTTGTATTAGGGATGCACGACATATCGGCACCAACATCAGTATCCACCGACATTAGTCAATTTTTAACATATCTATATAATATATATCTGTGTAACAATTCCACTCACCTTCTCGCTCTTTTTGAACAGCCCATTGTTCGTAATTCTGAGAGCCCAGGTCACATGTGGGGAAAAGCCGGGCATGCTCGTGAATGGCAGTCATGATTGTCTTCACCACACAACCAAAGGGATCCTGATGATGACGGTTAGGTAAAAATACTGTTAACTCCCCTCGACTAAAGAAGAACGTTGCCACATTTGTAGTTTAATGCACATATCTTGTTGAATTTAACGAGAAACAGCGTCTACCTCTTTTCTCGATTCAACAGGCAGGATGGATTTCCGTTGTTCCTTTTTCACAATGCTTCCTGTCATAATTTTGGAAGCATCCAAGTTTGCACAAATCTACAAAAGAGGGAAGGAAACCTGCATTAATATGTAATGCAAAATACAATATATATATAAAATGTATGTATGTTTTTTAGCTTTCCTTGAAGTAGGAAACTAAGGCTTGGAATTAGAAAGCAGAGATGAACGTGAAAGAAATTTAGATGAATAAAATAAGTTGCAAAAATGCATACGATATTACAGTTTCAGATACAATGTTAAACAGAGTATTTACTCGCAGAATGTGCTCTTCAGCTTTATTCAGGGTTTTGGCACCTCCGACCCCCGGTGAGGCCGTCAGGCCCAGGATCTGAGGAAGCGGTACGGGCTTCTTCTGCTCCTTCAGGAGCTTTTTGTTCTTGTGCTTTTGTTTCAGGTACCTCATCATGATGTGGTTGTAGACTTCTCCTTTCTGAGTGTGGTGACATTCATCTATTATGATCAGTGTCAGATCTGGAAAAGACGGTGACATAATGCCAGAGGTTCACTTGGAACTGTAAATTTTTAATGCCATGCAGAAATAAGAACAAAGAATTAACAGAAGGGAATTTTTTTGCAACTAATATATATTTCTCCCTAACTGAAAGTACACAAATCTTATATAAAGACAGTAATCTTCTTCAACCAAGCACTGTTAGTTGAAAGAGTCCCTGGAAAGGTTGAGGTAGTTCTTTAGAAAAACCAACTGTCCCACACAAATCAGAGCTTTCAGAGAAAATTTGAGACAGCAGTTTAAACCGCACAATAACATCTGTTACGAGAACTGCATGCTTCAAAAACAAAGCCAGACTTCAATGTGATCTAAATACGGTGCATTACAATGACTCGAGTCTAAACTGTTATTCGAATTTGTCCCAGAAGAGAAGGCAGAGTGGCAAGTTTGACGGGCTGTGATAGACGCTCTCTCGTGAATTCGATCCAGCCACACACCGATGGCTTGAACAGACATGTGGCCTGAGAGCCAGGAGGAAGTGGGGAGGGGAGGAGGTGAATAAATGCTTTCAAGTGTTTCGACAAACAGCATATGTTCCTCTGAGGTGGCTATTCCACCTTGGACTGATGACTGCCAGGAGCGAACACTAGAGTCGGAAGAATATGACAAGATCCTGTCGGGGGAAAATCCTGCTCCATGTTCCCTCGGTGGTTATCTATTCCAGAACATTTCAGTGTCAGTAAAATCCAGGGTAGATTTTGCATGAATTTAGAGATGTTGCAACCATATTAAGTTTAATGGTGTGTTTTGATTTCTAGTAAGACAAAAAAAGTAGAATTTTTTTTTTACAAGAAATGACCATTTACTGTTCAGTCTGTACATCAGAGTAAACGAAAAAATACAGCCAAACCATCTGCGGTGTGGGTGCTGGTTGCAAAATGTTATAGCCCTTCAACATTGAATGAGCAGCAGAAAAGCATACATTTTTGAAATGAAATAAGATAAAATGATTTTTCCTGCAGCTCTGTTATTGCAGCAGATCACTATAAATATAGCAAACAAAATCTGCTGTTTTACTTTCAAGCTGGCTTTTGTCACTGCAGGACAAATGTCTGCTATGGAAAATTAGAAGGCAACAGTTCAAAACTCCCATTCCTTCAAAGGTTGCTGGATTTTTCTTTAATAACTGAGTGTACAGAGCAGTTTTCTATTTTGTTACTGCAAAGGATTCTCCCCTTTTTTTTTTTTTTTTTAAATAGAGACCATGATAAAAGTTTGACAGTAGTTAAAGCGCATCATTTGTGCAGGATTTGTAGGAGGAGAAGTTTCTAGAATTCTAGTTTTCTTTTTAAGTTCAAAACATTTTGGTGTGTGCCTGTACAGACTTGCAGTTTAAATTTTAAATGCATGTTTTGAATTGTGCAACATGTGAAGTTTCCCTTTCATTCTGTCAGTCTGGTTTTTCCACCTTCCTGCCCAAAAGGGGCTACATATCAATTTCTCCACCCACATCTTTAACCCTCAGTTCTTCATCTGGACTTCATTAAGTCTTGTGTGACACCTTGTGGGATAGTTCTATTAACAATTTTGCCAGACATGTCCAATTCTTCCTGTCTGCCTAACAATTCCGGCAGGTGACACTGCATCCGGCTCGGCTCCGCTCCGCACTTTGCAGGCGGGCTGCCGCCATTCTGGAGCACCCCAAATTCCACTGCTTCTCAGTGTCTTCTCAGCTCCGCTCCACTACAAACCACAGAGAGGTTTTACAAGACGCATGCGTGGGAAAACGAGAGAGAGCACGTGACAAAGCCAGTGATAAAAAGGATGAACGGTGTCACGTAAAATGCGGCAGTTCTCAACTTCAAAAAATTACATTTTTCCTACATTGCTCTCCCTGCTGTGACTTGAGCAAGAAACTTTTCAGAATTAAATCCACATTTTTAATTATGCTGACTAATACGTGATGACATGTATCAGTTATGGCTATTTTTATTAATAGAGCAAATATTTCAAGAAAATATAGTCTGTCTTGATGAACTATTTTGAAAATACGGATGTTGCGCTCGTTGCAGCTTCCTGTTGGAAAGGTGTGGGCTTTGAAGGTTAACTACACACTTGCTCCATTGTCTGGCAAAAACAGAATCAGTTCAAATTTTGGGGTAATGGCTTTGCGGAAGCATGAACTGTTGTGCGGATGCAGTGCAAATGCTATTATTGGCGTGAATGGGTGCATTTTTACTGCGGAGGCCGCAGTGTGGCAGAGCAAGGTGGAGCCGGATGGAGTGTATTTTAGGATTTTAGGGGTAACAGCAAAAATAATCATCAGTTCTTTGAAAATGCTATGATAGCATGAATACTACGGTAGCTTAGTATTCTATTATCAGATAATATGACTTTGAAGGTAAGATATAAACAGTTAATAGTTAATGTTAACTGTTTTCTACCCAGGGCTCCATGGAAGTGCATTTGGCGGGATGGTTGCTCTGCACAATGAAGGTCCCAGGTTCGAATCCCGGTCTGAGGGCGAACCGTGCTGCTTACTTAATGACCGGTGGGGATCCAACCACTCCAGCTCTCAACCAGTCTTTGGTAACATTCATGTGGAATATTTTCTAATTTAACCTATTTTCAGGGCTAGGAAAACCCTACTTATCTCAATAAAACCCATAACCCCACATCATTCTGTTAAGCCCACCCAGGAATGTATTCGTGTGTATTTGACCCTGGATTGGGCTAGTAAATTAACACAAACTGAGTTCTTTGTGAGTGATTATCTTATAGTAGTTTGTCCCACCAAACTTATTTAGAAATTAAGTGCTGCAAAGACCTACCGCTTAGCTTCACCCCTTCATCCTCTCCGCTGGAAGCCCTCTCCAAGTAATTTTCGAGAATCTGGGCTGTGCAGATGATGATGTCGTTTCTTTCTACAATGTTAGCGAAGGAGATTTTGAGCTGAGAGTCTCCACTGACCCTCTCCACTTTGTAATTGAGCTTCAGGATACGGAACTCTGTGGAGAAATGCTGCTCCACAAGAGGAATCTACAAGCCAAAAAAGAAAATTTTATGAACACAATTTTTCTTTTTTTTTTAAAGGAAGAAATGACTTTCTGCCACTACAGCAGCTAAAGGGCACATTGCTAACACCCGCCACAGCTAAACTACTCGGAGCTTTATTCCTTTTGTTTAAGGCAGGGCTTCTAATTAGTGGAAGAAGGGGATTTTGTTGCACACTCTTTGCAAAAAGAGTACACAGACTTTTCTGTGTGGGCACAACTAACCTACTTATTGCTCAGGGTTGAAGATTAAAAACGTAAATGCTTTCAGTCACATAGGATTACTTTGTCTGCTACTAGATAGTTTTATGGGAGGGAAATATTTTTTGCCACATGGTATTTATTTTCCTTGTTCAGGCTACATCTTGTATGGGCCAAATAGTAACAAAGTGCACTGGGATACATAAAACTTATGGCATGGAATGTGTGGTGTGTAAACTTCCGTGTTTTCTTTGGATCTGAATGAAGCACTGCAGCCAAAAAGCCCATAAGTCAGACAAACCAAAGTCAGATCCTAGTACCTTGTTCACCAGGACAACCACCTTCCCTGTTTTCCCCTCAGCTCTCCTGCTGTCCAGATGTTTTTGGGTTATGTACACTGCAACTCTGGTTTTACCGCTTCCTGTCGGGAGGCAAATAATAACGTTTTCCCCCTCCAGGGCAGGCCTGGCAACTTCCATCTGATAATCACGAAGAGAAATTTCTTCTGGGCCTCCTCCGGTGGCCCCTGCTGCTTCTGCTGCTGGACAGCCGCTTACATCTGCAATGCAGACCAAAGCCTCAGTCTGAAAAGGGCTTCTGTCTATGTCAGCAAGCCACAATTACACATTGTTATGGAATGTCCTCTTTAAACTGTTTTTATACATGGAGCAATTTTTTTCATGTGCATTCAGAACACAAACCTAGTTTTAAAACCTCAAATTTGCCAAATTAAGAGAATGAGGAAATGCATATTAATTCATATCCTTTCATACAAGCTACAACAGAAATACCCATTTGCTGTAAACATAGGTATACAAACCAACAGCAAGCACAGGAAACCTAATGCTTGTTTGAAATTATTCAGACAAACTCCATCATGTCATGACATGTAACTTGAGTATCGTTTTCACGATTGGTTTTATGTAGCACAATTCGGTCTTAGCTGTGGGTAAACACCAGACCTATGATCCGCCTTAGCTGGATTTAAAGTTGCTGGAAGGGAGTGAGTCATTTGTTCTGTCTCAGATTTGGCACAATTTTCATGAACGAGATCCCCTTATGTTATGAGTTCCACATTTGCCACAGCTGTGACTACAAAACCTCCGTGGGTTGCAAAAGTATTCACTGTTTTATGTTTTAATACACTACAACAACAACAAAAAATCTTATTGTTTTTTTTTTTTTAATCAAGATTTTGCGTGACAGTCTAACACAAAGTAATGAACAATTACTGAGTGGGAGGAAGATGATATGGGTTTCAAATTTGCTTATTAAAAAATATATAAATAAATAAATGAAAGTGTGGCAAGGCGGGCAATCCCAGCTAGTTTACTTTGATACCCCTAAATAAATTCCAGTTAAATTACCTTCAGAAGTCACCTACTAAACAAGGGAGGCTCTTTTAGCGACCTTTAAGTTCCTCCATAATATAACACCTTTCAACCAAAATAGAGCTTTCTGACCAACATGCAAATGTTGCATCTTGTGAAAAGCTAAAACTGCACATCACCTTCATTCCATTATCCACACCTTGAAACAAAGTGAGGGTAACATCAAGCTGTGTGGAAACTGGTCAGAGTTATTAGGTGGCAACAAGGCGACCCAGGAAGACTCCAAAAGAACAGGTCTGCAATTAAATGTTTTGACGAAAGCACATTAAGGTCTTAGAATGGTCCATTCAAAGTCTGCAGCTCAATCTAACTGAATCTGTGGCAAGAAAATTGTGAAATCTGTGGTGAAAATTGATCCTCAGCCACTCTCCATTCAGCCTGACTTAGCATGAGCTGTTTTGCAGCTGTGATTAGAGTGGGAGGCGGTTGTTCAAAAAAAAAAAAAACAAATTCAGCGGGACTGGACAGATATGCACACTTTCCAGATGTTTAGTTCTACAAAAAAAGAGGAAGAAAAAAATATGCATACTTTTTATTTTACTTCACAATTACATGCTGCTTTATATTGGTCTATGCACATTAAAATAAACTGATGTTTGAGGTTGCAGCCTGATAAAATGTGAAGACATTTAAGAACCATGAATACTTTTCCAAGGCATAGAATAATTGTTTTTTTATTGTCGGTACAGGCGGTTTTTAATTAGCCTCCTACGGATCAACGCAAGTCTGTCCTGATGAAGAGATAGAGCCTGAACAACAACAACAATAGGAAATGTGTTCCAGATGCTGTGATTATTTGGGATATATTCAGTCAGCTCTTCTTAATTTTACCCCAAAAGGGAGGTGAAGTCAAATTATTTCACAGGACAGAAAATCTCTGAAAACTAACAGGATTAGAGTTTAATTTCTGGGAAGATTAGGTGTAAATTTTATCAACCAATAAAAATGTATATTTTTCCTGTTCGCTGATTGTTTTAAAATGTCATTTAGAGTTGATATAAAGCTATGGTAATTTCAGGAATAGACTCAAATTGTGGCGGCAGAGTACTTCCCCCATCCTCGATTTAAGCCTGGGATGAGGGCAACATGTCCGTAACTTACTACACCCCAGAGACAGGCATTTCAGAATGTAAATAGATCGTCAGAGTGATGTTTTTGTACAGAGTATGCGCCGCCTCTTGGCTGATGACAGATGCAAGACACTGCAGCCTAACTTAACTCCACCCTCCTGTAAAACCGAAGAAGACAAAGCATGCATAGAAAGTTAACTAAAGGCTACAGTTCACAGATTCCTTTTCGATCTGCTAATACTGAGTCAGCATGTGGTTTTCATTTAAAAGCACCACTGCGCTCCGTCCTCTGCAGCCTCTCTGTGGTTCTTCAGAGTTCACACATGGAACTTATTCATGTCACGCCAAAAGGCATCGAAATATTCCACAACAACTCTCCCAGCTAATCTCATTATGCCTGGTGAATGCGAAATAGAGATCACACACACATTTTTCTGACAAATACCTGAGCTAATTTACAACTTGGTGGTCTAGGTTTCACTGAACACATTCTGAGATTGACAAGAGTTTAAGGAATTATAACAATGTTAAGAATGCGGGTGAGGGTAAATGAGTCTCACCTGGAGGTAAATTATCCATGGATTTGGACAGGTCACCGTCTAAATACAGATCTGTAAGAAAAATTATAATTAAAAAAAACAGCATTTACTCAAAATATGCTTATAAAAAGCAGCAGACTTTCACTAATTTCTGCACAGAATCAAATATAAAATAACTTGCACAACATCCAATGAAGAATTAGTTAGTACAGCATAACTAACAAAAATGTTTTGATTCTAATTTCCTGAAGAAATGAAAATGAGCCATGAGACAGTTTTAGGGGGGGGGGATGTGTTCTTTCAGGCTGTTTGCTGCCATGAAAGCAAACAGCAAACATTACCTTCTTTCCTAAAAGGTAATGGAAAAACTAATGACTCAAAGAACATGCTGTATTCTTGAAAAGTTTACGTGCATTTTTAAATTGGGAAAACCAAGGCCAAGACATCGTGGCTTTCTATGCTTACGACTGCTGAATTACAGGAGGAACACATGTGGATGTATTTTAGAGCAACATCTAAGACATGTTGCTTCCTTTCATGACATCAAAAAAAAATCAACCAGAGTAGCAAGAAGCATAAAGAATGTGCAAAATCTGTGAAACGAGCTTAAAGAAAGAGCAAAAAAAACGTTGTGAAGATAACACGCAAAATCTGGTAAGAGAGTTCGAAACAAGTCCTTTACTGATATGGAGTAAAAAGACAGAAACGGACCATTATTCCAGAAGGAAAAGAAAAGAAAATCTAGTTTAAAAGTCCATTCTATCAATTACTGAGAACATGTATGTAAACTGTCTAAAGAAATAGCTTTGGTAATCCTGCTGAATTAAACCAGAAAGAGTTTAGTCTTAAAGGGACAGAGGAAAACTTCTTATGTCTCTTTATACACTGTACATAAAAGTCTGGGTTTAACTGTAATCGTGATGCAAGACGAGGATGGAGAATCTTTTAGGCTTAACGTTAAGTTGATTAATTTGGTGACTTTTACAGCTCCTGCAAAAACCTATAATATATGTATATTGATGTATATAAAATAGAAATTAACTGCTCTATACATTGAGGAGACATATTCTGTGAGACCTGGGGCATCATCCTGAGGTCCCTCGGTGCCACTGATTTCCATGGGCTCCTCACTCTGACAGCTTTCGGCCGGTTTCTCCTCTGCTGCTTCTGCTTCATTTTCTGAGAATCCAAAAAAATAATTAAAGTTGTTTCCATCTTTACAAGGATATCAAAATGAAGCTGCGAAACAGAAACTCTGTATAGATGAAAACTGAATTACAGTTTTAGTAAAATTACTCAGTAGAATAAACAATTGGTAATAGGAAATTATTCAAGAAACTGAATTAGGGATATTGCAATCTATGTAATTACTGAGATGCAATAACACTCCCAAATCTCCCTAAATCCCACAGAAATATCAGTGCCTAGACTTTGCCTCATCGCCTTTTCTTCAACAACTGTGCTCTCCAGGAGACAGGTTAGACACTTACTCAGTTTCTTACACTCAGGTGATCCTCCTATGAGCTCATAAAGGTGTGTGTGTTCAGTGGCACGCAGAATTTCCCGAAATTCAGAGAACCAGCCAGGTCGGCATCTCACGATCCTGCTCAGAAGTTCATGGGCTCCACGTCTGTTTCCGTGGTTTGTTTTTTCAGCCTCAATCTAGAGTTTGAACAAAATAAAGTGGGTTTATGTGACTTTTCTGCAACCTGAGGGAAGGAGGAGAAATCGCATCAGCCAGAGGTGGGGGACTTCAACTTGCATTCAATACTGCCATCTTGTGGTGACATACAAAACTCAATTTGAAACGTTCGATGAAAACATAATTTCATTTGTAGATTGCTTTGAATTCTAGCACATAAGACAAAACATTACGAAACAAAAGACTGATAACATTAATTTTATTCTTTCTAACTTCAAACTAACAGCGATTCCCCTTTCTATTTTGTTTTTGTGCACTTACCCTCTCTTGGTCCGGAGCAGTTAGGAGAAATCGAGCTAAGCACTGAGTCAACACTTCTTCTGTTTTCATGTCCTCCAGACTGGGAGTAAATAACTGAATTAGCTGGACATAGTAATCATTTTCCGCCTCCACTTCGGGGTCTGGGAGGTTTAACTCCAAATAGTCACCAGCGTGAGCGCTGCCTCCATGATTCAACGCATCAACGAAGGCCCTGAACCAGCCGACTGGATGTGGCCTCTCAACAACCGCACCAATAAGCAAATCCGCAGCCGATTCATTACCCTCCGTGTTCAGTTTCTGTCTGATCGCCTCCTTTCGTCCAGATTCTAAATGTAAATATTGCAGTACCTGGTCTACCTTTATAATCTGCCGCAGTCTCGGTTTTAAACATTCAATGCGACGTTCAAGCATCTCATCATTATCAGAAGTCATCGTGACTAGAGTGTCCGATAATCCAAGAGACAACAGGCTCCGACTCAGCCTTTCCAGTATGACGATTCACTTCTTCACGTAATAGCTTAGCCTGGAAAACAAAACTTAGTTTACTTTCGTTTTCCCCAAAAACAAATTAATATTGAAAGTGACCACTAGATGTCACTGTTTGATAACTGATATAAACCACATTTCTGAACCACTTCTTCAACATTACACATACAGGTGCGTCTAAATTAATAGGAAGGAGTATAAATGGTTTGGTTTAGAAATGGCTTTACGGAAGGATTGTAGCAGATATATTCCATGTCTTGGATGCGTCTCGTTGTAGCTGCATTTCAAGTCTTATGAATCTCTTTCCAATCCCTTGAATGGGTTTTGCTTCTAAATCTTCCCAAGACTTTGGTTATCCCTGTTACTTTTAGCAGCCTTTTCTACTCCACATTTTTCCTTCCACCCAACTTCCCATTGATGGGCAGCTAGTTTTAGAAATTACTACTTGTGGATTACCTGTCCTGTGGAGGCTGTTTGTGACTCTCTGCTGGACAATTGTAAAATCAGCTGTCTTGCTTATCGTTGTGTAGACAGTTGCATGACATTCCTGCACAAAAAACTGTTTTAAAGAAACAGTATGTGTGAAATTTAGCAAGATGCACCTGCATGCCCTAATACATAAAACCTTTTGAATAAAAAAAAGAATTCTGTATTCTTTCCTTGACTGTATATTGTGGTTTGAAAAATCCATCTAGACTCCAGATATTTACTTTGGAATTAATATATATATATATATATATATATATATTTATATATATATATATATATATATATATATATATATATATTTACTTACACATATGTTTTATTTATGCACTTAAGATCAAAAGTAGGCTGACTTATTAATCCATACCAAAGCAAAAAAAAAAAAAAAAACTTAAATACTAATCATTTAGGCATCAAATTTCATCTGAAACAACACAATGATAACGTTGTTCTTAAAATAGAATAAATCAACATGTTGCGGAACACAGAGAAATGGAGAAAAATAATTATTTAAAATAAAAAGTGAAAGACACAACTTCAACACTTTTTCATTTATTGCTTCGATAGTTTCAAAACAAGCATATTCTATTGTTTTACAGAATTTCATAAATAAATGATGGAGTAAAAAATACTATTTACATCATACAATAATATATTATTTATTTTACAGTTGTTGAATAATATTTAGTAAGGTGGGCATTATCCAAAATAACACGGGCATACAATGGGATTCATGAATGCGATTTTGTTAGTTATAAAGATGGCTGACTTATCATTTGGACTGGTTGTATAGGCACAAGTCCCTGTTTGGAGCCTTCTTTAGAACAGATCCTACTGTACGATTAAGTGAAATCCCATCTTTAATTTTGCCTTTTTCTGCCACATCATATCTTAACATATATATTTATATATATAAAAAAAAAAAAACAAAAAAAAAAAACACATGAATGCTGACATCATTTACGTTGTGCTACTTTGGGCTTGAAATCAGTGCAAAACAGTATATAAATAGAATTTACAACACATGCACTGCATCGTACTTGCGTGTCCGAGGCAGGGATAACAGCAGATAATCCTCAAATCTGCATGTTATGATATTTGCTCAAACAAGCATGCACGGTGCATTCTGCTTAATATAGTACAGTAGGTGCACATCAGTGATTGCAATAACAATAATAATAATAATGCACATCATTTAAATATATAGTGTACTGTGATGTATGTTGCAGTGCAATTATCCATAGCCCCTGAGTCACACTGCAAAGAATATAGGCATACAGCTAAGGATGAGAAAACTGTTCACACACCTCAGTAGTAATGCTGAATCGCTCTAAAAGTTCTAGGAAATAGTTTGTGTAACCCACACAGGATTCAGACTATAGATGGGGTATAATGATCAGGTTCAGCAGTGACTGTTAAGGGTATCCATGTAGTCAGTATCGTGCGATATCCCCTGTCCCATGAGAGGAAATTTGCAGAATGCGTTTTTTTTTTTTTTTTTTTCCCCGCTGGCTTGTCAGACCCTTAGTGTCAGGTACTATGCAAAGATTTCAGAAAATGGAAAAAGAACCGCTGCATCATCATTTTTCCTGCTGCAACAAAAGTCACCTCCTCACACTTCAGGTTCTAATGAGGACACAAAGCAGCGCCAGGCCTTGCGTTGGCTCACACCCTCGGTTTCAAAGTCTCAGGCTGCACAGGGTCAACAGTTTGAACAAACATCTGTGCTCACCAGCCGCCTGCCAGACTTGAAAAGATTGACGGCCTGTCAACAACCAGCATTACCAATCTTGACCAAAAGCGTCATTTATTTTTGTTCTTGCGTTTTGCTTGAATACGTCAACAATGATTGGGAGTTTGTGTGACTCCCTGTCCCCGTCACTGCCCCCATCTGCCAGATCAGAAAAAAAAAAAAATAAAATTAAAAAAAAAAAAAAAAAAAAATAAATAATTTAAATATAAATATTTATAAATATATTATTATTTT